>NC_062551.1:40380019-40567519 GCF_016906955.1 Phacochoerus africanus | reverse complement strand
ACTTTAAGCTTTCAGGGACCCGCTGATGTCTGTGACCTTGAGATCGCAGAACAGAGGTCAGCGAGCAATACCACGTGGAGAAAGACCCACCTGCCAGGAGGAGGGGCGGGACCAGTGATGCCCAAGTTTCTGAAGAATGCCTTCATGGGCAACTCATCGCCACCTACCCTCCTTCCCCACCCTCTTGTTACAAAGACCTGCCACCATGAAGGGAAATCAAGGCAACTGGAAGCCTGGAGGAGGCGCTGCCCTTGAGCCTTGAGGAAGGTGGCATAGCGCTGTCAGAGGCTGGCAAGGTGGCTGCTTTCAGGCCAGGTCTGCAAGTGCCAGCGCATCACCTGGGTGTCCCTGGTTGGCATGTGCTTTATGCCCACTGCCCCTCTCTGGCACATTAACAATCTGTGTATTCATTTATCAGCAGTACATTTTGAATTGTATATTTATGGCACAGTGCACTTTTCATAGCTGAAAATTAATGAACATGCCTTTCTCATAACAAACAAGCACCTGGCTGCATAGTTAGTAATCGGAAACAGATTTATTTTTATTAGTGTATATGTGGGCCAAATTTCTATTTAAAAAATAAAAGGATGCCGAAGTTTTAGTGATATGGATATGGACTTGCATCCATGGACACTGCTGTCTTATCCATGTCACTTCTCATCCCTACTGTCATGTCAGATGTGACGATAATGCCTTTAAAGAAAATGAAATCATTTGTTCACGAAGCCCACTCCCTTGATACCCCCTCCTCCGAGGCCCGGCCAGGCACGACCCACCACAGAAACATGCAATTTCACCAGTGATAAAAGGAAGAAGGAAATTCACTCTTTGTCAGTTTCTACCCATTTCGGCTTCTGCCCTCAACCAAGCCTTTAATAGCGGTCGGACTTCAGATCAGCAACTCATCTGGCAGGTTTGGGCCTTCTGTGTTCAGTTACTAGGGAAGGGGCTTTAATCCAGTCATTAAAGAGCACAGCACACAGCCCCACGCCCACAAATTTAGTCACCGAGGAAGGGCACAATTATTTTCTTGTTTGCTGAGTGTTAGAATAGAGTATTGAAAAAAAATGGATTGCTAGCTAGAAGCCGATTCTCAGAGTCAGCCTTACCTCTCTCCTTCAGCGAGAGCATTTCATCCTTTCAAAGCCAGGGGCAACTACTGCTTTGTCACACAGCACTGACACAGTAAGCCAGCGCTTCCTTCTACCCCCGGCCCACCTCAGCCACTTCTGGTCCTTTCTGTGGGCTGCCAAGACGCGCAGAGCCTCATCACACCCTGTATGAGCCAGTCGAGGCAGCCTCACCCCTGTGGGTTATCGCCAGGCTGTGGCATGCCTAATGAAGCTTCCTTGGGCAAACTGAATGTGCAACTCAGATTTCTGTCCAGCAAGATGGGGCCCTGGTGCTTCTCCCAGCTCCGAGGCACACCCCAGGCAGTTTGGACTCCCAGACAGCAAAGGTAAGAAGAGTGATGGGAAGAAAAGTCCCGGTACCCACCCTCACAGCCACAGCCCCGTTCTCCCTCCTGGATGGGCCTCCCCTTCCAGAAGCTTCCCAGGCCACTGGGGGTCTGCCCCTGCAGTCCGAGGGTGCTACCGCACACCCAGACTGGGGCTTTCTGCGCCCCAGTGCCCCTTCTCACCCCCAACTTTGGAAGCTGGGGCCCATATCTAATATTCTTCCTTTCTGTGGGCAGTCAGCGAATGGCGAGCAAAGGGCCCTGGGGACAGAGGCCACCTCTGGGGCTTGGCGAGGTCTGCAGGCCCTGGGAGGGTTCAGTTTGCAGGGAGAGCTGATGGCGGCCCCTCGGCTGGCCATTTCCCTGTTGGAGCAGAGCGCTGGAGGCACTCTTCCCCAAGGACAAGCCACGAGAGAGGCTTCCCACTTTCACGCATCTAATCTAATAGGCATATGTCTCACTCGCCAGGGGGAAGCGAAATAGACAGGGCTCCTGCCCTTGTGGATCTTGAAGTCTCAGGGGTAGGGGGGAGACACCCATCACAAAATTACCCAGATAACTAAATGGGGTGTGTGGGGGGGGTCACACCTATGAAGGGGGAAAGCAAGCAATTCTGGGATCATAAAGCAGATGACACCATAAAGCAGATGCACACCTGGGCTACCTGCCTGTTTTTCTCCTGTTATTTTCACCTACTGGGTAAAAAATTAGTCCTCACAATTAAGCCTTAAATATTCACATTTGGTATAACTTTAGCTTCCTCTGACTTAAGGTGCTTTGATGGTTTCTGCTTTGCCTTATCTTCTATTAATCTTTTTTTTTTTTTTTTTTAGAGCCACACCTGTGGCATTTGGAGGTTCCCAGGCCAGGGGTCGAATTGGAGCTGTAGCTGCTGGCCTACACTGCAGCCTCAGCACTGTGGGATCTGAGCCGCATCTGCCAACTACACCACAACTCTCATGGCAATGCTGGATCCTTAACCCACTGAGCAAGGCCAGGGATCGAACCTGTATCCTCATGGATACTAGTCGGGTTTGTTACCACTGAGCCACGATGAGAACGTCTTCTTAATCTTTTAACCTTCCTCTTTGTAATCTTTTATTTCTCTTCATAGTAACTTTTTTTTTTTTTTTTAATTTTTGGCTCTGCCCATGACATGCAGAGTTCCTGGGCCAGGGACTGAATCCACACCACAGTTGTGACCTGAGCCATAGCAGTGACAAAACCTCATCCTTAACCCACTAAGCCCCCAGGGAACTCCCAAATTTTACCTTTTTTAAATCTCGAGCTTCTGACTCTCTCTAAACTAGATACTTTATTTTTAAAAACATTTACTGTTTTACTATCCATAACTAGTTATTCTACTTTAAAAGTTTATTTTTTTCTTTTTACTGCTGCACCTGTGGCATATGGAAGTTCTCAGGCTAGGGGTCAAATCAGAGCGTCAGCTGGGATCTATGCCACAGCCACAGCAACACTGGATCTGAGCTGCATCTGCAACCTAAGCCATAGCTTGCAGCAACACTATATCTGTAATCCAATGAGCAAGGCCAGGGATCGAACCTGTATCCTCACAGAGACTATGTTGGGCCCTTAACTCACGGAGCCACAGTGGAAACTCCTAACTAGTAATTTTAAATCCTGTTTATTTTTCATCTTATCTTTCTCAACTCTCCCTACTTTTAACTTGTTCTCAGTATTTTTTTAATCTATTTTTATTTGCTAATTTTACTTTTAATTTTCTTTACTTTCATTGTTTCACTTTGTTTTAGATACCTGTTATATTGATCATATTTGCTCCATAAGCAGATGAGCAGCCTGGCTGCAGGACGCTGGAGCCGTGCCTTCCCCTCCAACTGAGGTCCTTTCCCTTCCTCGTGGTTTCCGTCCCAATGTCCCCAAATGTGCCTTTCTAGTTCCCTTCAAATGATGCCTTTGACAATAATTCTGGAAAACAACAGCTCTGAGGCTAGTTCACGAGCAGGGGCCACATGCAACAAACCCTTCGATGTGGGGCTTTCCCCAGGTTCACATTTACTACAGGGTCCTTAGCTGAGTCCTCGGACCTCAGCTGTGCCCAGCTAAGGGGAGGTTCCAACTGGGGAGAGACCTGCCTTGCAAGGCATCTGGTCTGGGGAACTGGGTGTGGAGGCTGGGGAGACACCCAGGGCCCTGCTCCACAAACCACAGCAGCAGAGGTGGCCCCTTCCTCGGGGAGCAGTAGCAGGGGAGCTGGTCCATAGAGCCGGCCGAGGATTATCCACCATAAGGCCTTGTTTTGGTTGTTTGGGTGTGGTTTGACCTGATTATAAAACTAATCCATGGTAAGTGCGAAAGGCTATAAACCAAAGACATAGGTAAGGAAGGCACATGTCAGTCTAACTCATCTACCCTGAGATAATCCATTTTTTTTTAAGGCCACACCCACAGCACATGGAAGTTCCTGGGCCAGGGGTTGGATCTAAGCCGCAGCTGCATTCCTACACCACTGCTGCAGCAATGCCGGATCCTTTAACCCACTGCGCTGGGCCAGGGTCAAACCTGCACCTCTGCTGTGACCTGAGCTGCTGCAGTCAGAGTCTTAAGCCACCGTGCCACAGTAGGAACTCCAAGATAGTCATTCTTAAGGCTTAGTTTTAGATCCTTTCAGATTTTTCTATAACAAAAATGCACATCTAGATATATTTTCATTTTTATCAAGAAAGGAGATCATATCATACAAACTGGCTTTGAAATCTGTTTTTGTCACTTCATAATATATTGTGGATATCTTTGCAAGGCAAAACTACAGACCCATGCTACTGTTTTCAACAATAGCACAGGACTCCACAGTGAGAGGATCAGTTTCTTTAACTGATTTCTTTTTGAAGTGCATTTAAATTGTTTCCAAAATGTTACTATTATAAACTGAGTTGCAAACAATATATTTGGTCAAACATCTTTGATTATGACAGCTGAGATACCCATAGATAGATATTAATTTTGCTGATATATATTCAATTACAGAAGAATTGCTAAGAAAACGAGTCAGCATTTATCTGCGGGGGCTGGTCTCTGACATTTCTCTCCATAAACTTTGTATAAATATAAATACCGACTGGGAGTTCCCACTGTGGCTCAATAGGTTACGAACCTGACATAGCGTCCATGAGGATGCAGGTTTGATCCCTGGCCTCGCTCCACGGGTTAAGGATCTGGAGTTGCCACAAGCTGTGGCATAGGGTCACAGATGTGCCTCTGATCTGGTGTTGCTGTGGCTGCGGCCTAGGCTGATAGCTGCAGCTCTGATTTAACCCCTGGCCTGGAAATTTCCAAATGCCACAGGTGTGGCTGTAAAATGGGAAAACACACACACACACACACACACACACAAACACCTGGCAGACTAAAGAGTGATTTCTCTCACCCCTACAGAAAATATTCATTATTATCAACCTTATAAATCTTTGACACTCTGAGGCGCGAATGCCTAAGAAACAAGCTGAGACTATTTTTTTCTTTTTTATCTTTTTAGGGTCATACCCGAGGCCTATGGAGGTTTCCAAGCTAGGGGTCCAATCAGAGCTGTGGCCGCTGGCCTACACCAGAACCACAGCAACGCAGGATCCGAGCCTCGTGGATGCTAGTCGGGTTCGTTAACCATTGAGCCACAATGGGAACTCCAAGCCAAAACTATTTCTAATTGTTTTCTTTGACTGCTCATCAGGTTAAAATATTTTCGTACATGTATGGCCATTTGTTCTCTCTCCCTGGGATTGCCATGTTCTTATTCTGAGGATCCTTCGCATCCTCGTTAGAAACAGGTGCACCGGTAAAGGCTTCTGGAGTCTCAGCCTCAGCCACAAAGTGGAGGTGACAACAGAAATGTCACCTCCATGAGGGCAGCATTTGCAGGGCTTAGTACACACCTGATGGAAAGCAGATATTCAGCAGCTCTGGAAGAGGTAATGCTTGTGGAATGTTTTGTTCAGCTCCTGACACAGAGTAAACACTCACTCAGTGAGGGCACCTCAGGCAGGCAGTTTTTCTCTCTTGATTGGGGTATTTGTTATTCATTTGTGGGAATTCCCTCTACACAAAGGATATTAAGTCCTTACCTGTCAAATCCTAACTGGATTTTCTTTTACCTTTAAAAAACAAACAAACAAAAAAAACAGACTTTTTCCTAAATGAAAAAATAATATGTGTTCATTGCAAAAAGAAACAATACAGATATACACATATATATATAGCTTCCCTCTTAAGAGTTTCCCTGCTATGATGTTATGATTAGAGAGGGAATCCCCTTCTTTCTACGATGACAAAGGACTCACATTTTCTTCTTAACCTAGTTAAGAGTTAGTTAGGAGTCCCACTAAAAAAGATCAGTGTTCCATGTTCCTAAACTCATTTGCTCACACACGCACACATTTTTTTTTGTCTTTTTTTTAGGGCTGCACCCACGGCATATGTAAGTTCTCAGGCTAGGGGCTAGGGGTCTAATCGGAGCTGCAGCTGCCAGCCTACACCACAGCCAGAGCAATGCAGGATCCAAGCCTCATCTGTGACCTATGCCACAGCTCAAAGCAATGCTGATCCTTAACCCACTGAGCAGGGCCAGGGACCAAACCCAAATCCTCATGGATACTAGTCGGGTTCCTTACCACTGAGTCACAACGGGAACTCCCCAGAGATATATCCTTAAGTTAATGCAAATTATTCTCAATCTCACCACCCCGGTGGCCCGCAGAGAGAGAAAGAGAAGCCAAAAAATAGAGATGAGAGGTATCCGATCCTTTGGCCCAGGAGGTGGGGGATAAAAAAGTGGTCGCCTCCCTTCGTAGCAATGCCCACAGGTGCCTGACACCTGCACCAACCAGGTGTGGCCACGCTCCGCCAACCTGGCACGGGGTGATGAGGATTACCTGTATTCCTCAAGTTATTATTATTATTATTATTATTGTCTTTTTGCCACTTCTTGGGCTGCTCCCATGGCATATGGAGGTTCCCAGGCTAGAGGTCCAATCGGAGCTGTAGCCGCCCGCTTACGCCAGAGCCACAGCAACGCCAGATCTGAGCCAAGTCTGCAGCCTACACCACAGCTCACGGCAACACCAGATCCTTAACCCACTGAGCAAGGCCAGGAATTGAACCCGAAACCGCCTGGTTCCTAGTCGGAGTCGTTTCCACCGCGCCACGACGGGAACTCCAAATTCTTCATTTTTTTGCTCAGGAAACTTTGAGACTTTCTGTTATTTGCACAAAGGCTATGGATGAAGACACTCTCATCATTTTCCATAAATGGCATCATACTCTACCTGCTGTTTCGTAGCCCACTTTTTTCATTCAACACTATGTCGTGGGCATCTTTCCAAGTCAGTAAATACAGGTCAGCCTTGCATATTCAATGGTTGCAAAGATTTCCTTTACTCATCTTTGATTATTGACCATTTGTATTTCTTCTTCTCTGAATTGCCTGCTTGTGTCCTTTGACCGCTTTTCTATTGGAGGATTTGTCTTTTCCATATTGATTTGCAAGAGCTTTTTTTCCTTTATACCGGGAATATTAACCCTTTAGGTAGCACATACGTAGCAAATATTTTTTTTCTCATATGGTCTTTTGCACTTTGTAGTCTGAGACATTGGTGTATGTGTGTGTGCACGCACGCATGTGCAGGCACACTAAGCAGTAGTTAATTTTTATGCAAATTCATTCAACACATAGTCTTTGAGTACTACAATTCGCCAGTATGATGTTAAGTGAGGAAGTAGTACAATCTGAATCTGCCAAGCTTCCCTTTTAAGAGATGTCGGCTCTGATGTTATGATCAGCAAGGGAACCCCTCCTTTCCACAATTACCAAGTACTCACATTTTCTTCTTAATCTAGTTAAGAGTTAGTTAGGAGTCCGACTGAAAAAGATCAGTGTTCCATGTCCCTAAACTCATTCGCTCGCCCCAGGGGATTTTACACCAATGTCTCTTGGTGGGCAATCCCCGTCAATAGAGAACTCTGCTGTTCAGCCTACACCTTCTCCATTTGCTGAAAGGCAACAGGTGCATTCTGCCTACTTTGTCCATTTTTCCTAAGAAAATAAACCATCCTGAGAAGCCCGGGGTCCACATCAGCTACTATGATGTGAAAAGGAATCTCCTATTAGACTTCCTGGCTGTTCTCCAGAGGGTCCAACCAATTTGCCTGCTTCCTCCTCAGGGCACTTGACCTGGCTGTTCATGGTTTGATCTGTCTTACCATCTCCCATGGCAGGGAGGAGACTCCTCCTCTGGTCACCCCACCCCAAGGGTAAGGGGTGTACTCCACTCTCCTGGGTGCTGGCTGAAGAAAACCCTTCTCATCTGCATTCGCACCAGCCCTGCCCTGGCCCCAGAGGAGGCAGACCCACGCATCATCAGGGGCTGGCTCCCTGTGTTGGAGCTCAGTCCAGAAAAGCTGGAGATCTGTCAGATTCAGGGCAGGCAATTCAACCTGTGGCCCCTTCACTTGAGCCTCCCACGGCTCCAGGAGAGTGGCTCTCCTCTCCCGGGAGCAGAGATAACACTCAAGGTATTTGGCCAGGTCGTCCTTCAGGCAAAGATCTGGATATGTCAACTGCAGCTGAAATGTTACCATCTAGTTACTGAATAAATGCAACCCTCTTAGACTTTGCTCTTCCCCATCTTTCACTGCTGCCAAAACCCTCAGCCGGCTCAAGGTATCTCCTCTGTGCCCCCTCCCCTCCCTGCAATCCCAAGTATGCAAAGGACGTCCCCAAAGGACCTGAACCAAATACGATGCCCTTTGCTCTCTGACACTGGGAGGGTCCCAGAAGGTTTGCCCAAGATACAGAATTATTGTGAATCAAATTCTTTCCCCCCGTAACTTGCATGAGCATGTCAGGGATCTGTTATTCTCACTATTGACCGGTCTTCAAAAAGCAGGGTCGCCAAACACTGGATTGTCATAAAATGAGCTTCAAATCAACAAAGACCTACTATATAGCACCAGGAATTCTGGTCCATATTCTGTCAGAACCTATGTGGGCAACGAATCTGAAAAAGAATAGATGTATGTGAAACCGCATCACTTTGCTGCACACCTGAAACTAACACACCGTTGAAATCAACTACACTCCAATTTAAAATAAATAAATAAATAAATAAATAAATAAATAAATAAATAAATATAAAATGAGTTCCTGATTGCTCAGTCATCCAAGGAGCCTGGGTCTGGGCCCAGCACAGGGAGCTCTACCCAAGCTTCTGAAAAAAACTAACTGAGCAAGGAATCTGAACCCAAAAAATGGGTATGTGTATAACTGAATCACTTCGTTGTACAGCAGAGATGACCACAATATGGTAAATCAGCTCTAATTCAATAAAACTCTAAAAGTGAAAAATAAATAAAGAGGACGTTCCCGTTGTGGCTCAGCGGGAACAAGTCTGACTAGTATCCTTGAGGATACGGGTTCGCTCCCTGGCCCTGCTCAGTGGGTTAAGGATCCAGTGTTGCTGTGGCTGTGGTGTAGGCTGGCAGCTGTAGTTCTGATTCGACCCCTAGCCTGGGAACTTCCATATGCCACAGGTATGGCCCTAAAAAAATAAAAAATAAAAAATAAAAAATTAAATACATAAATTAAAAAAAAATAATAATATGACAGAGCAGACCAAGACATAGAAAAGTGAAATGCACCCCACCATGCCAGCAGACGGGAAGTAGAGTTTCCAATGCACAGAACCTGCTGAGCTGTGACATCAGATAAGCCTAGGGTGAATGGAAGAGCTGCCACTTGGGGGTTTTGTTTGTTTGTTTGTTTTTTGATCTTTTTAGGGCCCCACCAGAGACATATGGAAGTTCCCAGGCTGGGTGTTCAACAGGAGCTGCAGCTGCCGGCCTACACCACAGCCACAGCAATGGGGGATCTGAGCCTCGACTTCAAACTACACCACAGCTCATGGTAACATCAGATCTTTAACCACTGAGCAAGGCCAGGGATCAAAACCACATCCTTATGGATACTAGTCAGGTTCATTAACTGATGAACCACGACGAGAACTCTTTTTTTTTTTTTTTTTTTTTTAACAGCCACATCTGTAGCATATGGAAGTTCCCAGGCTAGGGGTCACCTTGGATCTGCAGCTGCTGGCCTGTGCCACAACCATAGCAACCAGGCATCCAAGTCATATCTGCAACCTATGCAGTAGCTGACAGCAATGCCAGAAGCTTTACCCACTGAGCAAGGCCGGAGATCAAACCCGTATCATCACAGACACCGCGGAGGGTTCTTAACCCACTGAGCCGCAATGGGAATTCTGCTGTTTGCTTTTAACTTCTCCCAGACTCAGCGTCCTTATCCATGAACTGGGAGTGACAACACTCACACTTACCACTTCCTGGTAAGTAAGTGTCTGATGGAGCACAGAGGATAAAACACCCACAGGGCTTGGCATGGTATCCGGCACATATTAAGTGCTCAGAAAAATATGGTAGTGGCTGTTGTAGTTATTATTATTCAATGGATAATCCCTTTAGTGAGGCAGGAGGGAGGGTGGGGACCTTTTCGTAAAGTAAATCCTCCTGCCCCATACCCATTTTTTTTTTTTTGCCTTTTTGCCTTTGTTTGAGCCGCTCCCGCGGCATATGGAGGTTCCCAGGCTAGGGGTCGAATCAGAGCTATAGCCACTGGCCTACACCAGAGCCCCAGCAACGCGGGATCCGAGCCATGTCTTCGACCTACACCACCGCTCTCGGCAACGCACGATCCTTAACCCACTGAGCAAGGCCAGGGATCGAACCTGCAACCTCATGGTCCCTAGTCGGATTCGTTAACCACTGAGCCAGACAGGAACTCCTATACTCATTTTTTTTTGCATTTGAGACTGTACCCAGGGCAAAAGGCTAAGCCTCCGGTGATAGGGTCAGACCTTCAGTCACACACCTTGAATAAAACCCAGTAGCACCAAGAGGAGGAGCACGAAAGTGCAAAGCCAGGAGGGAGCTCAGAGAACAGCTGGGAACCCTCCCATTGTGCGGATGCAAAAGCTAAGGGTCTGAGAGTAAGAAAGGTCCCCCACTAAGGAGGTGCACTGCTGAGATAACCCAAGGCCCTTGCCATCCTTCTGAGACTGTCCCACTGCATCTCCATATCTCTCTGAGATTCTCAAACCAAGGGAAATCCTGCATTGTGAGAGCCGCACCAGGTCTACAAGGGGCAGCCTTTCCTGAGGCTGTGACATTAACTGGAATTTAAGTTCATCCCAAGAAAACATCTGCTCCAAGGGAAAAATGATTTTAAATAATCTAAGAAATGCTGTAGAAGAACATTAGCTATCTTAGCTGGGGCTGCTATAACAAAATACCATAAACTTGGTGGCTTATCCATAACAGAAATTGATTTCTCACAGTCCTGGAGGCTGGAAGTCCAAGACCAAGGTGCCAGCACAGTCAGGTTCTGGTGAGAGCTTAGTGACTGGCTTGCAGAGGGCTGCCTTCTTTTGTGTCCTCAAGTGGTACAAAAGGAGTGAGCTAGCTCTCTGGCTTCTTCAAAGGGCACTAATCCCATTCATGAGGGTGCCACCCTCATGCCCTAATTACCTCCCAAAGGTCTCACTTTCAAATACCATCATATTGGGGATTAGATTTCAACATATGAAATTTAGGGGGACCCAAAGATTTGGCCCTTAACATTAGCTTCTTGGGTAAAACCAGCTGGCTCTAAAAGGTGGGCACATGAGTACTTCTGGAGGGAACCCCACCTTGGCTTTGGATTCTGAAGACTCTGGGGGTGGGGGTTTATAAACGTGGACCCATGGGTCCCTCTGAGGTCATCTGCAGGAAGACCACCTACCACCTTCACCCCACCCACCACCCTCACCCCGCCTACCACCTTCACCCCCGCCCACCACCTTCACCCCACCCACCATCCTTCCTCCATTCCTGCCCACTGCAGCCTCTGAGCAGGGACTTCCTCTAAACTCTTGCTGGGTGTCCATTATCCAAAGCCAAAAAGAATCTGAGTCTCAAAAGACCTTTCTCCTCTCAGGCTTGGGGTCAAGAAGAACTAACAGAGGACATATGTCTGGAGAAGTCAAATGACTGTTTTGCAAATGTAAGATAATCACATGAAACTTAAAAAAAAATGTGTAAGGCACATCATGTGTAAATAAGTTTGACATACTCTCAAGTCTGGATGTGTGAAGACGAAATATAAAGCCATCTTATTAAAACACTGTGACATTCTAGCAGTCCACACATATATATGTCTATAGAGTCTTTTCTCTGAACAGATAGCCCCTCGAAAAAGAACAGATACTGTATATAGAAACACGGTTTTCTATTGATTGTGATTATATCATTGGCGATGAGCTCTTCGGGGAAAAGAGGTGGTCTTTAAATACATCAAACAGCATGCAATAATGTAGCAATTTATTAAGATTACACATTTTAAGTAAAATTTAGAATTCTGTTTCAACAGCATTTGAGAAAAAAAAAAGAAGAAGAAAAAAAGAAGTACCAAATATGAGTGAAAATAGCCAGGCTTATTTTTATTCTTGGCACTGTAACCTACAGGCACCAATGAAAACAGCAATGAAGACTCAGCTGAACAGGATGGAGCAGGCTGGAACCCGAGTGGCCCGCTCTGGGCTCACCCCCTGGGCAGAGTGCCCCGCAGCCTGCAGCCTCGGACCCAGGGGTCCAGTGGTAGGACCCGACTTCCCTGAGCCTTGTGCTCCCGTCTGTGAAATGGGCACCCAGCACCCACTTCATCTAGAGAGCCAGCGCCCAGCAAGAACACAGACCACAGAACATGGCAGGTGTTCAACTGCCTGTTTCTTATGCTTCCATCTCTCTGCTCAGCAGTTCATGTTCTCCTCTAAGCCAAAGAGGAATGCGATTCCTCCAGTCATTCAAATCACACGAGAAAACGAGAGATGGGGACACACATTTAATGGACTATGCATGTGATGGCGACACGGCTGCAGATTCAGCAAGGGAGGTTTCTGAGAGTGTCCGTGGAACCCAGCTTCTGCTTCCATCTCCCGTGGTGAGTTTCCTGCATGATGAACACGGAAATGGACACACACACACACACACACAAACACACAACCACGACCCCACACTCAACCCTCTCCCACACAGCACTAAAGTGGCTTCCTTTTGGAGAGCAATGTCTTAAAAATACAATGGGCCCATGTGAGTCAGTGCCCTGGGGCCCGCCCTAGAGCCCCCCCTTGCTTTCCTGTTTCATGGCCCCAGAGGCTGAGCCCCACAGAGGGCACAGGGCTGCATGGGAAGAGCAGCACGGAGCTCAGGGCTTCATCTACAGCTCCATGAACATGAGAGATGCAAAGTCACATTGGAGCGCCTTCACTTTATAAAAAGGAAGGCAACGTGGGCTTAAGTCAAAAGTCTCCTTTGGCGATAAAGATTGCCGTGCGACAATAGAGCGAGATGTGTCAGAAGCTGCCCCTCTCTCATCCACGCGGGATGCGTCCCCCTGCCTGCCGAGCTATTGTGCATAAGGAATGACCCAGCCAATGGGAAGCCTATGGGTGGCTCATGCATGTTGTGATAAAATGTAAATGCGCTAGAAAGGTCACCGTCAGAGGGATCATTACCATTGTGGAACTCTGACCAATCTGCCATTCAAGAGCATCATTGATGACTCAAGCCATTCATGGTGCCTCTTAAACACACACCCCCGGGGGCACACCCACAACCGGTGGGCATTGTAGCTGCCAGTGTCTCTCGGAGCGTGTGTGTCAGCACCTGCAGACACTCCTTCCCTGGCATTTAAGGAGAGAAAGGGGCAGGAGAAGGGATTGCTCTCTGTCTACCTATTTGACCAATTATCCCCTGCCTCGGAAAGGACATTTAAGTCTCTGAGCTGCGTTTTCCCAGAGGGCACTTGGCTCCTTGCTCTGGGGCCAAGGTTGTGCACTTCGGGTCAGAACGCACTCACCCACCCACCCCAATCCAGAAGGAGGCTCCGCCCAAATCAGGTCACACAGAATGATGGCAGGACAGCCCCCGACTTCCGCGGTGACCCGGCTCACCCATAAGGAAAGCATGGCTCTGGGGTCACGGTCACGGCCACGGGCACCCACAGAGACCTCGAGCATCTACTGCATTCACAAGGACTCAGATCTGGGTCCTCTGAGCCCCCTCTCTCCTGTGTAGCCTCCCAAATGTCACTTCCTACCCCCATAGGCCCCTGCTGCCTTCCTCACAACTGCAGTTCCCAGAGCAGTGAGGGTTTTGTTCATTCCGTCAGCACATTTTCATGCACACCCCTCTGTGCAATTCCCTGCGCTGGTGTTAATCAAACCCCAGGCCACTGCTGAGTCATAGGACAAGTGAGGATGTGGACCATTAGATGTTCCCCTCCCCTCTCCCCAGGAGGAAACCCTTAGAGCTTAAAGGGATGTTTGTGAAGCACCCACCACAGGCACTCCCAGGAGTGACCTGTAGGCTGGTGGGGAATGGGGCAATGAAGGAGAGCTTCCTGGAAGAGGCAGCAATCCAGCTGCGCCTCCAAAGATGGGTAGAAGTTTGACAAGAAGGCAGAGGACATTCCAGAGAGAGGGACCAGGGGGTGTAAAGGGACTAAGATATTCCCGGGAAGGCCCAAGGCCCTTCATACGGGCGCAGAGTATGGGAAGGGAGCAGGAGAAACTGCAGGAAAGGTGACCAAGGCTCAGGGTCTCCTTACACCTGGAGACTGGGTCCCCAGGCACATCCCTGCCTTCAGTCAGTTCATCCAACAAATATTTACCAAGTCCCTACGGTGCCCCGGGCACTGAGTGCATCTTGCATCATCGTGGAAGCTGTTGCCTGTCAACGGCCTGTCAATAACAAAAGTATCATCCCAACTGAATCCCGATGCTTCTGACCGCCTTCCCAAAGGAAAAGCACATCGCGTGTGGCTGAAACCACCATGTACACAGGCGACCCTCCCTGCCCCATCTCAGTTGGAGTCTCTGGCTGTGACTTCTGCTCCATGTCTTGTTTCCGTGAACACACACACTTCCTTCTTGGCTGTGACTCAGCCCGCTGCCTCAACAGCGCATGCCAGCCCAACTGGACCCTTGGAGCCAACATGACTTTATTCAATTACAGACCCCCTGAAAGGTGCTCTGGGTGGACCCCCGAGTCAGGAAGCTGGTCCCAAGTCCCTCTGGGCTGTGCCACCTTGGGCAGGTCCCTTCTGCCTCACCTGCGACCCAATGCATTTGCATTGTGTCTCCCCATCGTGATTCCATGATTTTATAAACAACCGCCTTCCTCTCTATTGGACAGAGACTAGTTTATTCTCCCTTGTTCAGAGACTAGTTTAGTTTCCCTCCAGACCCCTTCCCCACTGTCCTTTCCTAGTACAGCACAGGATCTGAACAACTGTCTGCTCATTCACTTATCCAACACACGTTTACTGAATGCTAAGTACCACGGGGGACTCAGAAAGGAGACAAAACTTCCTCCTCTGCTGGAGCTCATCACCTTCTCTGAACTGCCAGAAAGGTCTCCCTCGGCAGCTCACACAGCGTTACCTACACTGTGTAGCCAAGATCTCACTTGATTCTCACATCCTTCTGTGAGGAAACACGGCAAAGAGTAAGCTTGATTAAATAATGCCATACAGGAAGTACAGAGTTTGCATGGCTTACTCAATGCCCCAAATACTGAAAAAAAAAAAAAAAAAAAGAGCTAGGACCAACCAAAGTCTTCTGGCTCCAGGCCTAGCTCATAGGCACCTGCTGAACAGGTTTTGATCACAATATGTCATCACAGGAAACAGCCACAAAAACCATTCCCATGGTTTCTTGTGTATGGGGGAGGTTTGTGTTATGGAGGGTGCCTCCTGGAGCTCTGAAAAAAAGGCCCTCAAAAAAGCCTAACGCCTCCTAGAGGAGTTATTTTGGGCTATGACCCTATATCTTGCCTTTGTGCTGTGGGTGAGATGGAAGGATGGAAGGAAGAAAGGATGCAGGGACAGTTGGTGCCACCCGACTCCTAGAAACGGTGCCCAAAGTCTGCGTGGAATGGCTCCGAAGCATCACCACTGCCTGCACTTTAGAAGTCACCAGGTCAATTGCCACACCCTCTCTTGGCACTTGCCTTCCTCTCTTGCCCAGAAGCCTTCAAAAGCCAACTTGAAAAATAGAAAGGGCTGCATGAAAGTCCAGGACAGAGAAAGAGGCCCGTGACTTTGCAAGGAGTCCAGTGACCCCGGGGGACCACAGCGGCTTCATGGTGCAAACTGTGCCTGTGTCGGGACCCTGACCTTCAGCTTGAATCGTCCAGTCCTAACTGCTCCTCCCGGGGGTCTACCAGTCGTCCCTGCTGCCCTGTCTGCCCTCTGTCTGTGCATATTTCCAAGGTATTTCTGTCCTCAATTCAGAATCAAATATTCAGATCTTTCTAAATGATGTTTCGATATACAACTAATTATTCCCAGGTACCAGATCCTTTTTTGTTGTGTGTTTTTTAATTTCAGCAACAAAAGCTAAATAGGGGGAAAGAGTGAGGTCGAGGGGAAAGGGTGTCTTTCACACGGCAGCATCCATGCCTTCTTTCTGTGCGGTGACTGTTCCCTCCGTGGGTCTGGGAAGAGCTGCAAACTCCCCAGGTTTGAGGAGAATCGCAGAGAACCTGAGCTCATCCGATAATGGAGACGCTTAGCACATTAATTCCGTCTGATGCGCAGTATCTGAAATTTCACGGAGTCTATAGGGACCGCTTAGCCGGGACCTGGTGCTCTGGCAGCTCTAAAAGGTGCTTAAGAGACCTCGACACAACGATGTCTTGTTTTTTGCCCAAAGCCTCCAGGACGTCTATGACCAAACCGGGCCAAACTTTGATCTATTTCTAAAGGATAGAAATGCTTTCAAAGAACTCAGTCCTACGGCAAACGCAGCCAGTGATGTGAGAGTTTGAATGTCTCCCACCTGGATGCTCTAAAAGGTTCCAAATTATGGATTTGTTTTTCTTCTTTCTCTTGCTCTCTGTGTCTATAAAATGAGCCTTTTAATCCAGCAAAGCTTGTCACATTTTCAATTTCTGTGCTAAGTAAAACAACAAAAAGTAAATTAGTGTTGCATATGTAATGGACATTAGAAAAAAGTCTGAGGGAAATTCTATTAAGCCCACTGCCTGCTTCCCTCGTTCTTAACATGGGCATGCCTATTTCTAAAGCAAAGCCTTACATTTCCTCTAACAAAGGTTTGACGTTCGCGAAAATGTCAGCTAAAGTTGCCAATAAATACTTACTCGTGGCTGGTGCCTGGACAAGGAGGGGAGGTTTAGTTACACACATTTTCATTAGGACACATACAGAAGAAAAAAAAAAAATCTTCTGGTACTTAGAAACCAAAGTCATGACGGCTGCCCAGAACTATTTGCACTGAAGGATGGGCAAAAAAAAAAAAAAAGTGAGTAATAGCAAGGGAGATATTTCAGGAAAGCAATGATTGAACTTTAAAAAAATACTGCAGACTCAAAATGCTGGCGGCAGACTGCCTGCTATTTTAACCAAAGCTGCTGATTTCTGAGAGGTCGTCTGCTTTTACATATTTGCGTCTTGCAAATGTTGGGCATGATGGCGCTGGGAATAGGTGTGGCTGACTTTGAAATTCAAGCTCACGCGTCCCTGGTCCGTGAACCAGTCCTGATAGGGCTGGCTAGTCAGAAGCAAAAACTGGCTAGTGATGAACCTACCGTAGTATATGCTTTATCTGCACTGCATTTCAAGGATTTACCTATCTATCCCGCTGCAGACCCACTCATTGAGTAAGAGCCAACAGCATATGATTGTGTTAATTAATCTGCTATTGTGAGTAAAGGAACAGCTGCAGTGGTCTCGTGGATACGTTGTCAAAAGAAAACAATGTAATGTTAAGCCTCTGACTGCATATTCTGTTACAAAGAAGGTTGATGTGAAGTTAAATTCATAAATCACAGATCATTTTTATAAGAAGAAGAAATAATATCTGACCTTTAAAAGGAAGGTTTGAGTGTTCTTAATTTCGGCTTGAAATGGGTCCTGATATATGATACCTATGCTTTAACCCAATTCTTTGTTTTGAAAACAAACATTCCCCAGAAATGATGGGAAGGAGCAGGAGCTATGGAAATGACCTCTGACTGTACAAGATCCATGCCACTGTAGCTCTAACAAAGATCAGAGCCCCAAATATCAAGTTAAAAGAAAAACTTGTTGGCATGCATCCAACGTCTCATATAATAAAAACGCAATTTCTAATACTATGCAGAAATGGAGAGAAAGGGTACATTCATTATGGGCAACACACATATTATTTACATGGGCTTTATCTTTCTTTATGCAGATAAGGCACGGAGAGCACTTTCCGTCTAATTAATATTCCGTAGCCCTCCGTGATCCAACCTTCCCACCCCAACCCTCGCCCAAAACACAACCCATACCCTCTACACACAGCCAGTTAGCCAGCAAGGCGGAGAGATGGGGAGCTGGACAAAGCGACAGAAAACCTTGTGATCTGGGGCTTAATCCAGGGCAAGAAACGGTATCGAAAGTCAGAGAGAGACCACAGGACTGATCAAGGCCTAGAAAGTTAAACCACAGCTAACAGGATTTTTAAAAGAATAACGGCTGTATATCTGTGAAGAGCATTCATTTTGAATTTATCTTATTTGTAATGTATCTCTTTGGGGGCCGTGCCCGCGTCATAGGAAAGTGCCAGGGCCCGAACCCACGCCACAGCAGCGACCTGAACCCCTGCCATGACAACGCCAGATCCTTCACCCATGAGCCACCAGGGAATGCTGAAGAGCACTCATTAGAAAAAAAGAAGTGCGAGGTTCCCCCAACAGACCCCGCAGAGGTGGCCCCTGCACTGGGAGGGTTAGTGGGTTTCTGTTCAGAACGGTTTGGGGGACACTCCTGCTGACCCTGGGATTCCAGCACCTATCATTTCAAAAGGGTATTTCTTAACGACACAGGCCTCAACAGTATCCAGTTTCCATTCTCCACCCCCCCGCCCCGTTTTTAAATGAAAAAATCCATCTGAGCAAGAAGACAAACTGTTTGACTTCGGAATGCTGGGAAAGAGGGCAGTCGACACAGATGAAGTGGGTCTGATCTGAACGTCCCTTCCCTTTGTGCCGGGAGCTCACAACAAAAGGAAGCTATTTTTAGCTTCGGATGGGCATTGTATTACCAGGTAACGTGTATCGACCTGATAACGGGAGAGAGGCTCTGGAGCCCCCCCGCCCCCGGGGCCAACACTGTAGTGCCATTTGCTGCAGAAGCTCACCAGCCCCGGGAAAGCAAACTTGGAAGGACCGTCTTCACCCAGAAAAATGGGCCAAACAGGACAGCGGGGAGGCCTCCTGGCTTCTTTTGCTCACCTCGTGCCATGGAAGGAACAATTCCCCCAGACCGCTCTTCTGTCTGAAAGGGGCTTCTCTCAGATGACATTCGAAAGGAGTTTATGGGGAGGAAGATGATGATGGAGAAGGAATTATCCAAAGTGCCCTGCCCCTCGAGTCGGGACAGGACTGACCATTTAGTCTCAGGAAGATCAGCACCATCACTTTTAGCCACGTGACCTGAGATTCTCGGAAATGCACCTGCCAGACTTGCAGCCATAGCTGGATTCCGCCTACTTCCCCTTCGCCCCCCCCCCGCCCCCAGCCCCCCACGTCTCTGCTCCCTTCTCTTCCCTAATGCCCCCAACCATGGCTATGCCCCACAAGCAGCTGGATCATTCGTCACTGGGCTGGCCGCCTGGCACACAAAGTAATCATTCATACCAACGTTTACACTCTGTGCTTCGAAATCCAAATTTTTCACTTGAAACTTTAAAAGCCCTTCTCATACCGAACTCAAAACTCTTCAGCGGGCAATCCCACATACTTGACATGTCCCGGTGTTGTACCACAGCAAAAGACACCGTGGACTTGGGGGCCTTGGGACATACTTGGGGGCGAGTGGCCTTTGGGTAACAATGGTGCCTTATGCCTGCTGACAGGAAGACGACGTGGGGGGATGAAGGAAACGCCCGCCGCTGGCAGTGCAGAAGCTTCTTCTTCTCCCGGGTCCAAGTCATCTCTGTGGCAAGCGGGGAGCTCCCAGTGAATCACCTCGAAAGCAGGGGCCAGGCTCTGCTCCCACTGTGGGTTCCGCAAGGGATGTGACCGCTATTTTCCCATCTGTGACATGGATGCCAACACGATGATACGGAACGCCTCCCGGAGATGAAAGGGTCACTGATCCCAAAACATGCTCGTTGTGAACTCGGATGACTCTTTTGGCTCCGATTTAAGAAAACTTGCGTTAATACGATCTTGTCACGAGTCACACCATTCCAGAGCTTCTCCAAACAAGACGAGCATGAACGTAAAGATTGTGGTTTAGGCAAAAGAGTGTTGCTGGTCCAAGAAGTGGTCCACTTGCTTCAAAAGGAAAACCATCAGCCATGGCTTTGATCATCCCATCATCAGGGTTTTTTCCCAATTGGGTCACATGCACTTGAGCCAAAGTAGATTCTGACCAACCTTCTAACTGGGTTAGAACACATTCTAGGTGGAGTGCACAGTGGAAATGAATCTGACCAGGAACAATGAGGTTGCAGGTTCGATCCCTAGCCTCACTCCGTGGGTTAAGGATCCAGTGTTACCGTGAGCTGTAGTGTAGGTCGCAGATGCAGCTGGGTCCTGTGTGGCTGAGGCTGTGGCGTAGGCTGGCAGCTGTAGCTCTGATTTGACCCCTAGCCTGGGAACCTCCAGATGCTGCGAGTGCCACCCTAAAAGGCAAAAAAAAAAAAAAAAAGCCCTAAACACTCACATTCTAGGTGTGTGGGTGTGTATATGAGAAGAAAGACCACAAGAGAATTAAAGAGAAGCTTGTGGGTGGAGGTGAACGGCCCCGTCACAGAGCCTGAAAGAGCTGGAAGGCAGAGCAGTACACGGTCAAGTTCTCCAGGGCAGGTCGGAGTTTACTGCCCTTCTCCAGCCTCTCAGACAACTGTCCAATTTTACTGACAAAAGTATTTCACATTTGCTGTAGACAAATTGGAAAACAGAGAAAGGTATACACTTTTAAAAAATGAAAATCATTTCTGATTCTACCACCTGACTATAAAGAATACGTTTACAAATTTTTCTATATTTATTTAAATATGTTATATATACTTAAATATAAACAAAAGAGATTCCATGTAGTTTCCTATCTCTCTTTTGCTCTTAATGTTCTGAGTATACTTTTGAAGCTATTCTTATTTTATGTCATTTTATTGTCTTTTTAGGGCGTCACCTGCGGCACATGGAAATCCCGAATCGGAATGGTCGCCACCAGCCTACACCACAGCCACAGCAACGCCAGATCCTTAACCCACTGAGCGAGGCCAGGGATTGAACCTGTGCCCTCATGGTTCCTAGTGGGGCTCGTTACCGCTGAGCCACAATGGGAACTCCTGCAGTTGTTCTTCAATATCTGATTGTTAATGGCTACGAAATGTTACAGCTCATGGCTGCAACGTCCTTCGTGTTTCTGGATTTTGTTTTCGATTGCATCATGATTGGAGCCCCCCCCGCGCCCCCCCCCCCCCCCCCCCCCCCCCGCCCCATGAGAGATGGGCCTGGTCTTCTTTTGGGTTTGGTTGAAAGTCTTACTGCCACATTTCTCAGCAACCCCAGGTTTGGAGGTTCTAACTGGGGGGCGGAATGGGGTGGTACCCTGGGGAGGCCAGTGGGCACCATCCTGATTTTCCATCATCTATTTGTCCAGAAACCTCAGTCCGCAGCCCCAGTGTTTAATGAGACTCTAATGCTGTGGAAACTGGAAGTAATGTATAAAATGAAGCGCAACAATAATTCAACGTAAGCTGAATTTAAGGGTATTATAAAAGCCAGAAGCCAATTCCAACAAGAAGGAGACATCTTGCTAAAAACCACATTAGCGGCAAACACAGGCCCTGGCCACTTATCTCCTCCAAGGGGAGAAAGCGGGAGGCATGTATCTGCAACTCAGAGTGTGCTCCAGCTCTGACTCCCACCCTGCCCTCTGCCCTGCCTTCTTTTCAGGTGGAGTTGGGTGAATGCCACGCGGAAGTACCCATGTGAGGTAACTGGGAAGAGTCTATTGAGACTCTTGGATTTTTAAACAAACACAGCTAAACGATTTTCCCTTTTTTGTTTGTTTGTTTTTTTTGTTTTTGTTTAGGGCCACACTGGTGACTTATGTTAGTTCTCCCCAGCCTGGGGGTCAAATCGGAGCTGTAGCCGCCAGCCTACACCACGGCCACAGCAACACCAGATCCGAGCCACACCTGCAACCTATGCCCCAGTTTGTGGCAATACCAGATCCTTAACCCACTGCACGAGGCCAAGGAACCACCCCACGGACACGATTTTAAGTTCTTAAGCTGTTGAACTCCAACGTTCCTTTTTTTGAATGTTTTAAATTCAGAAGGAGACTTGTTCCATGTGGAATGAAATAAGAGATCACACTCATTATGCAAAGACTAGAGGAGAAAAAGAAAAACATCTCCCGATGCCAGGGATCAGGAATTAATTCAAGAAGAACTCCTCAAAGTAGCCAGATGCAATGGTCTTGGGGGGTCCAGCCGCCATCTAGATCCACACTGTGGGTAGCAGGACCTGCAGAACCTTTGAAGGCCACTGCCACTGTCAAGATCAGGATTGGAAGAAAAAGGACACCCTCAACCTGCCCACCTGCTAGCATTCTACAGACCTACCCGGGACCAAGCCAGGTCTGCCTGTTGGAAGACCAGCTGGGTCAAGTGACAGTCACCCAGACCGGGAAGGAATCTGTAACTCGATGTTAGGCCCCACGAAGAAGAATCGAACAGGACTCAGTAACACACAGATAAGTGATGAGACCCAAAACGGCTACCTGTGAGATGCCCTGCTTCCAGCAGAAGCTTTCAAAGCACTGGGTCATATTTCTGGAGCGAGTTGCATCCTGATATTTTAAGCTGAGAGTTTTATTGCCGCTGAAACCGTACAGTTGAAAAGGAAATTGAACAGCCTTCTCTCTAAATCATCTGATTTATAGAAATTGAAATTGATTCATATAATTGGAGACCACTAATTATAGGAGTTGAAGAAGAAAGATTGTATGCCAAAGTTCTAATTGCTGAACTATCAAAGTTAGTCAAGATTTGTTTCAGGGACTGGGAAAAATTGTCATTTTCTAGGGAATGCCAGGGCATATGGTCGTGATGCTGGTTTGCCATCGTGTCTTTGGTCCCCACTTCAGGGTCTCTAAGAGGAAAATACTAAGTGTGACTTTCCTGAGAGGGTGGGTTTTTTTCTAATTCCTTTTTATTATTATGGAAGGAATGTCACGCATGATACAACACATGGGAGCAAAAGAAACCAACGAGGCCCTACGATGTTGGACCTAAAAGCCCCTCACAGTCATCATCAGAGCATCTCTCCTTCCCGGGCTGTTCTGGGTACATCCTTTCACCGGATCACACTCACGGTCCACGCTCAGTCCTGCTGCCTCCTTTTGTTCTTGGGCACAGTCCTGAAAACCATCATTTTAATTGACCGCATGGCTGTCCATCAAAGAGACCCGGGTCCAAGAAACACCCCCACGCCATACATTTAGCTCAATACCGTTTTAATTTTTGACATCTTAAACGATGCTATAATGAACATTTTCACGCATATAGCTTTTCATACTTCGGATAAATTCCTTAAAATAGATTCGCAGAAGCAGAATTACTGGGTCAAGGAGTTTAACGTGTTATTACGCCTGATAGGTATTGACAAATTGTCTTTTTACAGGGATTTCAGCCGTTTAGAAAGCCACCGACATTATCGGAAACCCTGGTTCTCTGTATCCTTGGCAGCCAGGAGATTTAGTTTTTAACATTTGTTATGAGTCAATAGACTAAAAATGGTAGCTGATTCTTTATTTAAGTGCGCAATTTTTAAATACTAGAGCAGATGATCCGTGTTCCTTATTTTAGTAGTTTTATTTCCTCTTGGGCCAATTATCAGTACTTGGCCTTTCTCTGAACCAAGGAAATGTTTGTGGAGCTATAGCCTCAAGTAGACCAAAACCAGGTAAGTGACAACAGAAAGTGCAAATGCCAGAAGCAGACCGAGAGCCCCCCTCACTTTCCTGATGAATCAGTGTTACCGGCCACCTCATAACAAGAGGGTGCCGTGTGCCTCTGCTGGGCTCTGAGCAGTGTCCTCATCAGCCTTGGCTTTTTTCTTTTTTTTCCTTTTTTAGGGCTGCACCTGCAGTATATGGAGGTTCCCAGGCTAGGGGTCCAATCGGAGCTACAGCTGCCAGCCTATGCCAGAGCCACAGCAAGGCGGATCCGAGCCACGTCTGCAACCTACATCACAGCTCACAGCAACACAAGATCCTTAACCCACAGCACGAGGCCAGGGATCGAACCTGCGTCCTCATGGATCCTAGTCAGATTCGTTACACGCGAGGCTATGAAGGGAATTGTCCAGCCCTGGCTTCTTGAAGTCCATCTCCTCTTACTGTGCCTCCTCCAAGCTGGCAACATGATAAAGGAAGGTTTATAACCTACACCTTCCTCTGAAACTTGAATTGGCTAATGAGGTAGACCAAATTAAGAAAAAAACCTCGAGCAAGTGACATTAACTTGGAACAACTAAATAAAATCAACAATACTCTGATTTTCCACTCTACAAACCTTACAGCACTTTACAAACAAAGGAATTAATCCTGAGAACAAAGAAGAAATAGCCAGAAAAATGAAGAGTCATTACATTGAGTTTCAAAGTCTTTGCTGAATAGAGCCCCCCCTTAAAAAAGGGGGGGGGACAAAGAAGGGAGCGAGGGAGGGAGAAAGGGAAAGAAAAGGAAAGGAAAGGAAGAGGGAAAAAGAAAGTTTACTGAGAGTTCAAGTCAAACAAGACGCACACGGGTCCTATACCGAGGTGAGCTTCAGGAACAGCCTAGAAGGCGGCTAAAATCTGCAAATCTATAGAGACAGAAAGTAGGTTAGTGGTTTCCTAGGGTTGCAGGAGAGGGGGTTGAGGTTGACAGATCACTAAAGGGTATAGGGCTTCTTTCTGGGGTGATAAAAATCTTTTAAAATTGATTGCGGTGATGGTTCACAACTCTGAATATACCGAACCATTGAATTATACTTTATAGGGGTCAGTCATATAGGATGTGAATTAGACCTCAATAAAGCTATTTGCAAAAATGTATATATATGGGGAGGGGGTGCTTGGCAGAAACCCCATCATGAGGGGAAAAGTGCAGGGGGAGAACTTGCTAGCCTGGAGAAAGAAAGGAAAAGAATGAGGAAAAAAAAAAAAAGAAAAAAACAGTTAATGATACATATGAAAGAATCAAAAAGAGGAAACACCCTACACGGCTGAATTTGGTTTCTGGAAGATCTATTCATTCACCAAAGGGTATGGAGTGTCTCCTGGGTGATTAGGTTTGAGAGGAGAGAGGATAACTGATGTGGTATGGGGGTGCACTGGTGGATGGATGGAACGGTACCCCAGAGATCACCCTAGGCATCGCCTTTGACCCCAAGTGAGAACAGCTGCCAAAGGAGTCATCAAAGGCAGGCAGAAGTTAGCCAGGCAAAGACACCCGGAGGGCTACTCTAGGTAGAGGGGGTGGAGGAAGCAAGGGATGGGATGAATGAATATTCATTCACTGGGGATCAGGCCAACCAATCAGAAGCCAGACGGTGGGGATGAAAGGACGTGGCTGCAGAGACCAGGGCTCCTCCAAACGGGGCCTCTTTCTGAAGGACAGTGGGGAACCCCTGAGATGTTCCAGACTGGGAATGAGAGGCATGATCAGATTTCTGGGACTTTGGGGAACACTGGTTTGGGCAAGAGAGTAGGCTCCAAGGAAAGAGACCAGACAGATGCTATGATTAAGAGGGAGAACCATAAGGATGTGAAGTTAAAAGGGGCAGAGAAAAGGGCCAAAGTAGGTGATTAAATAGTTAATCCCATTAAGGCATCCTAAGTAGAAAAAAGTGGGGGAGACCCAGGACCAGAGCTCCTCAGAGCCTCTGAGACGCCACCTAGCGGTTTCAAAACAAGGCATTGCTGTGGGGACTATGGGACTCACTCCAGTTTAAGAGGTGGAAAGACAGGCCCTGTGGAGGTTTGGGGGGGGAGTTCCCACAGCTGCCTCCTGGGCTTCTAGTGCTGGGTGCTGTTCACCAAGCAGAGGACACAGCGGGAGAGGCCCGTTTGGCGGCAGGGTGTTGGGACCTGTGGAGTGACGTGCAGGGGAGAAGTAAGGGTGGGTGGCCCTCTGGAGACCGTAGAGCAGGTCCTGGCTGGGCTCTGCTGCGTGACGCAGAGGTGACTGGACCACGTTCTCCTGGAGGCCAGCCCACCTCGCCCAGGGAAGCCAGCCTGCTCCACGTCCTGGCACCCTGGGGACCCCCAGGCCCGGGACAGACAACTCCAAGAGGAGGAGGGAATATGGGAGGAGATCAGAGATGCCCGCAAAGAAGAGGGCGGTGCACAAGGTCACGGGTTCAAGACTCACGGTCAGACGGGGCTGAATGTGCAGGGATGCAAGGTGGACAGTGGGCTTCCCCAGTGGCCTGGTCTTCACTGCCCCAGAGAACAGACCTAGTGCAGAAGGTGGAGGGGGGTCTTGCCCCTTGCTTCACGGGCTCCTGTTTGCCTGAGGTGGAACCATGCCGGGCGGGGTTGGGGGGGGCATGGATGAGCCTAAAGGAGGGGGTGCAGGGATGGTGCCCTTGCCCAAGGCCAGCCAGAGAGATGGGAGAAATAGGTGGTTTGCTCTGGACTCAAAATTCCCAGTTTAACCAATCAGGAGGCTGGAGATGAGACTGATGGGTACTTTCCTATCTACCATCCATTAGACCCAGAGAGCCAGGCTCAGACTTCCTTATCATTGCCGTCATCTTCATTCATGGACAAGATCTTGGCCTATCTTGATGCTAAACTTCATTTTCCAGATGGCGGCAAACATAATTAGGGGATTTCCTTTTTTTTTTTTTTTTTCACCCTAGACTCAGTTCTAACTAATAAGGAGGAACGAATTAAAGCAGAAAAGACAAAAATCGTGGACAACTACAATTATGTCATCTTAAAGCGCCCGGTTCGCCGGAGGGGCAGGCTGGGCAGGACAGGGTCACAGGGATGGAGCAGTGGCGAGACGGACCCCAAGCTGGAATAGACACACATGGAATCGAGTCCAGCCTCCAGCACGTCCTACATGACACTGGAGAAGTTACCTAACATCTCAGAACCTCAGAGCCCCAACAATGCCCAGAGAGTAAAATCAGTCCCTATATCATGAAGTTGCTATGAAGCTTAAATCCATTTCATAAGCTAGAACACTGCCTGACATTTGTTAAAAACTTAATATTTATAGGAGTTCCCGTCATGGCACAGTGGTTAACGAATCCAACTAGGAACCATGAGGTTGCAGGTTCGATCCCTGGCCTTGCTCAGTGGGTTGAGGATCCGGCGTTGCCGTGAGCTGTGGTGTAGGTCGCAGACGCGGCTCGGATCCCACGTTGCTGTGGCTCTGGCGTAGGCTGGCAGCTACAGCTCTGATTGGACCCCTAGCCTGGGAACCTCCATATGCCGCGGGAGCAGCCCAAGAAATGGCAAAAAGACAAAAAACAAACAAACAAACAAAAAAAACAAAACAAAACAATATTTATAAAGCATCAACCCATGAGCCTTCCCTTTATGATGCCAGGGTTCAACATGCTTGGAGTAAAGACAGGTAGGATTCCAGAGCCTGAGAGTCTCAGCAAGCAGATAGCTCAGTAAAAGATAAGGATGCTTTCAAATCTGTATGACCAGAAAGGACATTGTCTGTATGACTGGAAAAGTCCCAGTGAGGGAGGAGAAAGCAGGATCCAGAGAAGCTAGTGTGATCACCAAAGATAGGAGATTTGGAAAGAACATAGCGGATGCAAATGTATACATGCATATATTCAAATATGTGCATGGATGCATAGCCATATATGTATTCACACATATGCATATGCATGCACATACAGGTAAACGTATCCCTATACGTGTATTTACTCCTATGCATGTTTATTAGTTGATGATCTGGATAAAATATGCAAAGAGCCAAGAACATGTTACCAGGGACTCTTAAATGTAAGTGGCTGGGGCTTGCAAGGACCCGCTTTTAGCAAAGGCTAAGGGAATCAGAACGTGAAGGACAGCACAAAGAAAACAGAAATCCCTTTTAAAAAGTCCAGTTCAAAGCAAGAAGCAGACCAAGGAAGGAACTGTCGATCTGCCGTGAGGGACAATGAACCCAAAGCAATGACTGGATGGAGGAGATGGGACTGGTCTGTCTGCTTAGTGACAAGAAGGTCTTAAGGATAGAAGAGATACTTACTGACTGAAGGAGCCCGAGATGGATAAAATGACAATTCAGGGAGACGAAATGTCATGTCCTAGAGGTGATGAACCTGACTAGTGTCCATGAGGACGCAGGTTCGATCCCTGGCCTCGATCAGTGGGTTAAGGATCCGGCATTGCTGTGAGCTGTGGGGTAGGTCACAGATGCAGCTTGGATCTCCAGTTGCTGTGGCTGTGGCGTAGGCTGACAGCTGCAGCTCTGATTGGACCCCTAGTGTGGGAACTTCCCTATGCCATGAGTGTGGTCCTAAAAAGCAAAGAAAGAAAGAAAGAAAGAAAGAAAGAAAGAAAGAAAGAAAGAAAGAAAGAAAGAAAGAAAGAAAGAAAGAAAGAAAGAAAGAAAGAAAGAAAGAAAGAAAGAGAAAGAAAGAGAGAAAGAGAGAAGGAAAGAAAGAGAAAGAAAGAAGAAAAGAAAGAAGAAAAGAAAGAAAGAAGAAAAGAAAGAAAGAAAGAAAGAAAGAAAGAAAGAAAGAAAGAAAGAAAGAAAGAAAGAAAGAAAGAAAAAGGAAAGAAAAAAGAAAAGAAAAGAAAGAATCTTCAGAGACACCGCATGTACACAGCCAGAACCCCATCTCCAGGTACCATGAATTCCACATCTTGGTACTGAAAGAGCTTGCAAAAGACCTCGCTGAACAATTTGGTACTGACATTTGAGGCCCTGTGGAGATGGAGGAGCTGAACCCTTTAGGTCACAGACAATTGATCCCAAGCATGCTTTTAGCCTAGATGATACTTTTTTAAAAGCAGTTAGGGAAAACTGAGAAGAAGGAACAGCTATCCCAAGAGCCCAGGGCAGGCGCCCTAAGACTGGCTGTGTCAGCCCAGCCTGCAGGCTGGCAGGACAGAGATTCGTGTGAGACGACTGCATTTCAGCAGGGCATTTTGATTTCCATGGAGATAAAAGGGAGACATGAGAGACTGAGCAAGACAAGGACATGGATAAGTGGCTGGATAACTGGCCAGACTAAAGGGTGCAGAATGACGTACTGAGGTCACCCTGAAAGGGCCACGGGCCATGTGTCCCCAGACCTGTGCTATGGACCAGCGACTTGGACAGAAACCCAGGAGGTGTGAAGGAAGCAGGTGCAGGGGGCCAGGGCTGGGCAAGTGGGGTGCTGGGCAGGAGGCACCCTGAATGAAGGACTCTCTGAAGAGTCTAAACTGAGCGAGGCATTAAATACTTGCTGGGCTTTTCCATATCTGGTCTGTCGGAGAGACGGCTGCCAGCCAACTCTCTGGGTCTTCTACACATAACGTGGTGCTAGAAGTGGCTCCCCAGCCAGGGATGTGTCCCAGGCAAGCCTGCATCTGCTGGGGGCCATGTGACCGAGTTGCAGCCAATGGGACTTGGACAAAATGAAAAACCCCTCCCCCGGGTCTACCCAGAACCCCCTGCCCATCTGCCTCACTCTCCCTGTCCCAACAGCTGAGTTCAGCGTCCGTGGTGACCTTGGAGACCACATCCCGGAAATGCTGAGAGTCCCTTGGTCTGCAAATGAAAGCTCCTCATGGATTTTCTGTGAGGAAAAAACATAAATCGGAGAGTCCTGACCCTATAACATTTGACTATACCTATAACAGCGGTCAGTGCTATCCTAATAACAGGGTCCAACCCCCCAGAGCAGCCTTATAGGGCACCCGGAGAAGGACTTCAGGAATCAGCCACCGAAAAGCCACTTGGGGGAAACAGAGACTCCGTGGCCCCAGAAAGGCAAACACAACCTCAGAAGCAGTGGAATAAAAAGAGGGGGCGGAAGTTCCTGTCGTGGCTCAGCAGTAACAAACCCAATTAGGATCCATGAGGATGCAGGTTCAGTCCCTGGCCTTGGTCAGTGGGTTAAGGATTCCACTTTGCTGTGAGCTGTGGTGTAGGTTGAAGACTTGGCTCAGATCCCATGTTACTGTGGCTGAGGTGTAGGCTGGCAGCTGCAGCTCTGATTGGACCCCTAGCCTGGAAACGCCCATATCCTGCAGGGGTGGCCCTAAAAAAAAAAAAAAAAAGGAGGGAGCCCCTGGAGCAGGTCATACCAACAGGCCATGTGCACTAACCACACCGCATCACAGGATCAAAGGAGCAAGGAACAGACAAATAGACAGGAAGGCAGGGCTCGAGGTGTCAGGACATCTGTCCCCTGGCCCCAGGAGAGCTGCATCTGGCCTCTAGGGCCCCAGGGAAGCCCATAACCATGTGTCAATACTTTAAGGAGAAGATTTCAGATTTTCTTTCTTTTTCTTTTTCTTTCAAGGGCCGTGCCCTTGGCACATGGAAGTTCCCGGGCTAGCGGTAGAATCAGAGCTGCAGCTGCCAGCCTACACCAAGAGCTACAGCAACATCAGATCTGACCCTCATCTGCGACCTACACCACAGCTCACAGCAATGCCAGAGCCTTAACCCACTGAGTGAGACCAGGGATCGAACCTGCATCCTCATGGATGCTAGTCAGGTTCGTTTCTGCTGAGCTACGATGAGAATGCCTCAGATTTTTTTTTTTAATTAAAAAGAGCGTGCAAAAGAGATCACTGACGGAGTGTCCGCCCTGTGCTGTACTATCTGCTCCATAGAAAAAGGTCGAGAACCACTGTATTGGCACAAAGTCATGGCAAGTGGGCACATTCCTCCCCAGTGTAAACAGGAAGAAATGGAGAGTCCAGTCCCACCGCTGTTGTGTGCACAGTCGGGGTTCAGACCTGAGCCCTGGGGGCCGCACCAGGACCCCCATATCTGAAGCGCTTCTAGATCAGCACTCCCCCAGATACTGCAGGGACTGTGAGGGGCAGAGAGCAGCCTGCCCAGAGGTGTGCCAGCCTGCAGGGGCCCTCGGCTGCTCTAACAGGAGTGGGCGGAACTAGACAAGACTCTCCCAACCTTGAACCCTCTGCCTGAGCGCACACAGGAAGTTTAGATTAAATCAGCCAAAATGACTTCATAGCATATATTTCTTAGTATCTGATTCTCAGGGTCGCACATGCAACTTTCTCCTGCGGGGGTGGGGAATAAAAAACACCAAAAGGTTATCCACGAACCAGCTCTTTTGGACGTGATCAGTCAGCACCCTGACCCAGACGCACTGACCTCCGTCTTCAGCCCTGCCGAGGGTGCTGAGGTCTGGAAGGTGGGTGCAAAGTAGCTGACACTGACAAGTTGCAGAGCGCTTTTTTTCTTTTAAATAAAGAATGGCTGTTTTTATTCAGGGCCGGAGGAAGCACACAGATTTTTTTATTTCTGCAGAGTAAGAGAACTCTATCCCCTGACCCAAGTCTCTTATAACGACAGAGGATCCCTGAGACGAAAGGAAAAGACCATTTTTAAAAAAAAATTCTAGATGATGATAACGACCGTGACTCTTCACTTCACTTAAGTCCTTTCATTCATCAGCTAAACTCAAGAGTCTGCAGCTATCGCGCCCGGCCCTGCATCCTTGACAAAGCACAGAAAGGGGAGCTCAGCTTCCGGCAGGGAGAGACCCCAGCCACTGGCAGGGAGAGCCCTCTGCTCCAGCATGCCAAACAAATTACCGGGTTGTCTAAAAGGTAGCAGGAACCAACCGCTGCTGGAAGATCCCGCTTTCTTCAAGTCATAAAAGAAGAAAAATTCTACTAACGGGAGATTCATTTGAAAGGAAGCCAAAGGATCTTTTTTTTTTTTTTTCATGCCTTGGGTGGTTGCTGTTTTATAAAATGCATGCATGTTTTATCACTTTGCAGAGTCATTCAACACACGTGTTTTTATCAATACTTATCGTATCACAAACATCATGAAGGATGTATACTATTCTCACAGGCACTGCTCTAGGCACCAGACGGTCCAAGTGGGCAAGATAGATACCATCCCTGCCCTCATGAAGCTCCTGTTTTGGGGGGAGACAGATAACATGCTAGGAAAACATAAATAAGACAGTTCCAAACAGTTACATAGAGAAGGATGATGGCATGGTTAGGAACTAACAGAGTACTACAATGGTGGGATGCTTTTTTTTTTTTTTACGGTTGCACCCCCGGCCTATGGGGGTTCCCAGGCCAGGCAGGGACTGAATTTGACCCACAGCTGTACCACAGCTGTGGCAATGCCAGATCCTTTATCCACTGTGCCGGGCTGGGCATTGAACCTGCACCGCCACAGCGACCTGAGCTGCTGCATCAGATTCTTAACCCACCGAGGCACGGCAGGAACTCCTGGAGAGGAGCTTTGACCTTGATGGCTGGTCACTCGGAAAAGTAGGGGATGAGGGGATTTCATGCAAAGGCCCTGGGGCAGGTCCTTCGTGGAGTGTTTTGAAGAGCAATGTGCAGATCAGCACAGCTGGAGAGCAGCGTGAGAGCAGGGCTGTGGACCGGAGATCCAAGAGGCAGGCAAAGCAGAGGAAGACGCTGGCAGGGTTGAAGGAAGCCACCAGAGGCTTTTAGACTTTTGTCCCACCTCTCTGGGGGTTGAAGGCACCATTAGGAGAAGCAAGACCCAAGTGGTCTGATCCCCACTGCTACTAGGTCCCCTGCCTCCAGCCACAAGGGGCAGGGCGCCTCCACCAAAGGCATCAGTATTCTTATTTCTTTTCAGATTTAAACTCAGACCCATGGAACCACCTCAAAAAGGTACTGTATTCTTTGTTAGGCAACATTCCTTCATGAACAATCAATGCTCTACAGTGTGACACTTATTGCTCCCCCTCAGGGGCCGATTCTCATTGAATTGGATGCAGTCTGGGTCCACAATTTAGCGACACTTTCCCCGCTTAGTAAATCCCTGTGTGCCATTACAGACAAATGAAGTCACCTACAATTGTTTACCTCCCTAAAAAAAAAAAAAAAAAAGCCTAAGGGGAAGACTGGGACCCCCTCAACTCCCTTTTTCTCATTCCAAGAACATATTCAGGGTCCCATTTGTAACAAGGGGGAGGAGGGAGAGCAGCCACTTCAGCAGGAAGGAAGCAGGGGAAGCCCCTGGTCCATCGATGCCCCCGAGGGGATGGGGGGGAGGAGGGGAGTCTGAGAGCCCCCGGAGCCAAGCCCTCCTCTGAACACACAGAAAAGCCCACAAGCTCAGGAAACCCTCGGGGCATCTCTAAGGAGCCAGGAAGATTCCATCCCTGTCCTCATGGGGCTCAACATTCAGAAGAAAACCACCAAGCAAACTTCCCGTTAGTGAAACATTCCTAGGAAACTTGCAGATGGGGAAGCAGAGAATGTTAAGCCTCTGGAAGAGCGGGCAGAGCTCCAGCATGCCTGGAGGTGGGCAGGGTCTGCACACGGCAAGATCGAGGAAAGAAAACATTCCAGAAGGGGGATCCCGTCAAAAGCAGGGCAGAGTGCTGGGCCATGCCAGGGGTTCAGATTGGCCAAGGTTCAGGGACAAAGCGAGAAGGGGGCGCAGGGCAGCCTGGTGGGCTGCAGGTGGGCTGCCCCGAGCCCACCTCTCCAGAGATGCCCAGGAAGCCGCTCTCCTACCTGCTCCCAAGGACACACACGGGATTCCTACTGTGTCTCTGACCAAGAGGAAGGAAGGCAGAGGGGAATAACCTATATGTCCATCCATTGGGGAACAGCTATAAAAATAAGCAATATTGTGGCATATCCATTGCACGGTCATGCTACAGGGACACGAAAAGGGGGTGAGCCGGGGCTCAGTCACAACGCAAGGTGACCTCCAAGCCATTAGTGCTGAAAGAAAAAAAGCAAGTTGCAGGATTTCAGGAGGGCATCATTTAAAGTGAGGAAAAAAAAGGAAGAGAGGGAGGGAGGGAGGAGAGGGGGTGATGATGGGGAGAGAAGGCGGGGAGGGGGAGCAGAGGATAAATGGCAGGAGGCTGAAACCATTTGGGGGACAAGGAGGAGAACCAGGACAGGGGGAGGTGACAGAGCACCCAGACTCTATATAATGAAGTATAATTTAATCATTCACTTGGTTTTAAAAACTCAGCCACTGTCCACTGTCTGAATATTTTGATAATGATGACTAATGATGAATCTAGAATAGTGATTAATAAAAAATGATCTGCTCCTGTACTCCCTCTGATTGTAAATATCAACCTTAATTAATAGTAATCAATGTTAGCAGTAAGAGAAAATCCGAACTGCTTTAATGCACCACTTCAGGGCCCTCGTGTGATACCCTCTCACAGCAGCACCCGGGCGCTTTGGGCCCCGATGGAGGGAGAGGGAGGGGCGGAGAGAAGTCGGTCTAGGATGAGGCCGAGCCAGGGTCCCAGGCTCAGGCACTCCAGAAACGTCTGCTGGCTCAGGGAGGGCAGTAGAGAGGGTGCCTATCAGAGGGAAGGAGGCATGAGGAACCAGGAGCCATACGAACCAGGATCCATGCGGAACCAGGATGTGTACAACAATGGGGAACCCCTCAGCCACGTGGTGTAGCCACGATGGTTTCACACACACACAGCCCATGACATCCAGTGCCTGCAGGATCAAGTCCTCACCTGGCATCCAAGGGCCTCCACAATCGAGCCCTAGAGCCACTCACCTCCTTCTGGTCCCCACCACATTCCCAGCCAGATGGGATGGTGGCCCCTGACTCAGACTCATCCCCGTGGTCCCGCTTTCTTTCCCACACGCCTCCTCCTCTCCCGTTTAAAAACTGATGGGCTGTGCAGAAGTCCCACTTGCTCCACCCATTTTTCAACACAGGTTTAATGAGCATCTACTATGTGCCAGATACATGATCTAATAATCAAATCCTTACAACCTTACAAACTAGAAACGCGTGTTTCCCATTTTACAGATGGGACACTTGAGGTGCAGAGGTACCCTGCTCAAGGTCACATGAGCTGGGACTTGCGGGAACTGAGATTGGGACCCCAGTTTGGTCTGTCTGACTCCGTGGATCCCTTTCCTAGGCAAAGACAGACAGTGGAAGACATGTAGGTATCCTCAAGGAAGTGTGGGTGCCCATGGCCATAGGCTAATTTTCTGGGTCAGGAAGCCCTGCAGACAGAGATGGGTAGAAAGGCTCCTCAGAGGAGGTGGCACTTGAATCAAAGCTCAAAACAGACTTGTGGAGTTCCTGCCCTGGCTCAGTGGAAACGAACCTGATCAGCATCTATGAGGACGCAGGTTCGATCCCTGGCCTTGCTCGGTGGGTGAAGGATCCAGCATTGCCGTGAGCCGGGGTGTAGGTTGCAGACTCAACTGGGATCTGGCATTGCTGTGGCTGTGGTGTAAGCTGGCAACTGTCGCTCTGATTCGACCCCTAGTCTGGGACCCTCCATGTGCCATGGGTGTGGCCCTAAAAAGACAAAAAAAAAATAGACTTGCTAGGTGGACCATGACTTTGGGACATGTCAGAGGCACTTGATAGACAAGAGTGCAAGAAGAGCACCTGCACAAGCAGGGGAGGGGGACCGGGGCAGCACAGACCATTCCAGAAACCGCAAAGAGCCCCACACTGCTGACCGGCTCTCCTCCAAGGCAAGCACGGAGGTTGAGAGAGGCAAACAGGAAGAGAAAGATGTATTTGTGATGACTTCATGCTTGTCCAGGAGAATGTTAAGGACACAGAGTAGAACTGTCCATTTGATCACATCAATGGGAAAAAGCATGACTTTCCTCTAGTCACCTGTGCCTGGAGGTGCCTGTATCCATCACCACAGCGGCGACTCAGCTCTCACACGGGGACTCCTCGGCCACGTGTAAACCAGTCATCTATTAATTCTTGCAACCAGTACTCCCCTTCATTACTCACTTTCGAGATCGCACACCGTGTTTACATAATCTTTCTCTGGCTACAGGAGACGTGCAGCCATATCCCCCGGCAGCCGTCGCAGGGAGATACCGGGCGTCGTTAGGGACGGCAATGTTATAAGCCTGCACAGCCATGTAATTACACAGATCCGACTTGCCACCACTCTCTGCGGCAGGTACTCCTGGAACGCAATGTCAGAATTTGCATGCAAGATGCTGACCAATAACGTGCATTTTAACTTACCACGGCAAATAAAACTCCACGCCATATGGCTGATTCGAAATACTCTCTCTTTCTCTAAACAGCTGGATGAGTAACAGCAAGGAGAAGCCGGCTGGCAGCTGTACACTCAGGGTTTCACTGATGCTGCAGCCAGGGGTCTGTGTATCCACAGGTAGGCACCTGAGATGCGGAATGTGAGAGCAGCCAGGAGAGGGGCGGCCGTCGCCGGGTGTACCCCTCCACCGGGGCTCCCTAGTCTGCCCAGCAGAAGCAGAATCATTTTGCATTTTGGAAATAAAACACTCTGAGGCCATCAGAGCAGCTTGAAATGGCGACACCCTTTTAAAATGACATCTAAGGTCTTCTAGGGAGAAAGTGCTGCTCTGGGCACTGAGAAAAAGCAGATTTTTTTTTTTTTTTTTTTTTGCTTTTTAGAGCCACACCTGTGGCATATGGAGGTTCCCAGGCTAGGGGTCTAATCAGAGCTGCAGCTGCCGGCCTACACCACAGCCACAGCAACGCAGGATCCGAGCCGCGACCTACCCCACAGCTCACGGCAACGCCGGGTCCTTAACCTGAGCAAGGCCAGGGGTCGACCCTGCAACCTCATGGTTCCTAGTCGGATTTGTTTCCACTGCACCAAGATGGAAACTCCTCTTTTTTTTTTTTTAGAAAATTTTTAAAAATAAAATAAAGGCAGCAGGTTTTTTTTTTAAAAAAAAAAAATTATGGAGCTGCTCTGTTTGCTACTAATTTCTCCCTCACACACACCTCTGACCATCCTCTCTCTGGCCAGGCAGAGCCTGCAGGAGGCTCAGGTGGACTTTTTCAGGTTCCCCTGCAGGTAGCTGAGCAGAACCTCCACAGACACCTGTAATGGGCAGATGGGCTCTGTCCACCAGGCGATACCCACACCACCCAGGGTGCTTTGGACCCTCTCCAGCCGGCAGCCCCCTTCAATTCCCCAGAGAGCAGTGACCGTGTTGTGAGGCTCCTCTTCCTGTGCACAGTCTTACAAAAACAGGGCTGACTTCATGGGAGCGTGGCCAATGCAGTCACATGCTTAGGAGGACCCTGACCTTGACCTGATGTTCTGCTATCATGACCTTGAACGTCTTCAAGTTGATCATGAATCAACTTCCCAGTGGTTCTGAGCAATGAGCTCCCAGCTTTTCCTTCTACACGGAGGCCTGTGGATGAGGTAGCTGGTCCTGCCTACCTTTGAAAGGGGCGTGGCTTTACCACAGTTAAAGCCACCAGACAAGGCCCAGCCACGTGACCCAGGTCAACATCAACTGTGATAAGTTGACAGCATCAACTGTGATAAGTTGACAGCATGCACCCTTGATATCATGTGAGGAGAATGGCACTTTACCTCTGGGGCCTTCCTTCCAAGAGCCCAGCGTTCCAGGCTAACCCTGAGAGAAACATCAGACAGACCCAAATTAAAGGATAGTCTATAAAACCCCTGATGGGTACTCCCCAAAACTGTCACAATCACCCAAAACAAGGAAAATGTGAGAAACTTGGGGTTCCCATCGTGGCTCGGCGGTTAACAGATCCGACCAGGAACCATGAGGTTTCGGGTTCGATCCCTGGCCTCGCTCAGTGGGTTAAGGATCCAGCGTTGCTGTGAGCTGTGGTGTAGGTTGCAGACGTGGCTCGGATCCTGCGTTGCTGTGGTTCTGGCGTAGGCCAGTGGCTACAGCTCCGATTGGACCTCTAGCCTGGGAACCTCCTTATGCCACGGGAGCGGCCCTAGAAAGGCCAAAAAAAAAAAAAAGTGAGAAATTTGCACTAGTGTCAACAGTGGAGGAAGTTCTAGGGGACAGGAGGTAAGTGGGAACTCAGTGTTTTCCAGTCAAATCTGGCTGTGAATGTAAAACTGCCCCCAAACACAAAGTTTATTTAAAAAACAACAAACAAACTCAATGTAACATAGACTCTCTTGGATGAGATCCGGGCACAGAATAAAAAAACATTAGGTAGAAGGTTAGGAAACCCAAGTATGGACTTCAGCTAATGATGATGGGCCAATATTGGTTCGGTCTTTGGGGCAAAAGGACCCCAAGGATGTTGACAACAGGGGAAGCCAGTGTGGAGCACATGTGAACTCTCCGCTCCGGATTATCCTCGCAACTTTTCTAGAAATCTAACACTATTTTAAAACACAAAGTTTACTACTTTCCCCAACCCCGAAAGGGTGCTGTCGAGGAGGTTCCAGCGGGCCAGCAGGTGGGGAAGGTGGAGGACCGACAGCAGACAGCACCTCTCCCCTCCCCACCTCCTGCGCTGCCCCCTCGGACCCCCCTGCCCCATCCACTGCTCATCCAGACGAGGCCATGGGGGCAGCTTGAAATGGTAACATCCTTTTAAAGTGACTTTAACGAGTATAATGCTTTTTAAAAATTACATTTCTCCCCCGGGAGACCACGGGGTGCTGGTGAAGTCTCTGGCTGCTTTCCCATGAGCTCAGTCTTGTGTGTCCAGCAATAAAGAGAGTATGAAAAGATTGGGGGGCAGGAAGGGGACAGTCTTAGAAAAGCACAACTTGCTCAATCCCATTTGTAACCTGCACTGAGATTCCAGAGCAGCCACTGTCTGTCTCCAGCATCCTTGTTGGGCCCTGAGGTGCCCTTTCCTTGAGGGCTGTGGGGGCTCTGGGTCAAGCTGAGCATCCCCAGTAGAGCAGGAGTGGAAGGTATACACCTGTCCATGGCTGATTTTCATCCCCCTTTGGGACCTGCCTCCATCCACCAAGGATGGTTGGTTACCCTACAAGCGTAGGAGGGTCTAGGTGGATTAGCGGGTCCTGTTCCCCTGTCAGGAGATTATACCTGGGAACCAATGGGAGTTTCCGGTCATTGTCATAGCTGTTATGCACATATTGAGAGAACTGGCTCGATCCACTACACTGCTTTGGGAGGGGGAAGCAGCGAGGAAGTACCATAGACTGGATGTTTGTGAACCCCCAAATCCACAGGTTGAAATCCCAACCCCCTAACACAACAGTATTAGGAGGCGGGGCCTTCGGCAGGTGCTTCGGTCATAGGGGTGGAGCCTCATGAATGGGATGAGGTCCCCTATAAATGAGACCCCAGAGAGCTCCTCTCCTTCCACCATGGAAAGAGGGCCCTCCTCAGACACTGAGTCTGTCGGCGCCTTGCTCTTGGGCTTCCAACCTCCAGAATGTGCGAGAGAAGTTTCCAGAATGTGTCATGCTGTGATGGCTGCCTGAGCAGTCTAAGACGGGAGGAAACACTGGCTACAGGAAGTGGGTCCACAGCAGCTCACCCACAGCCCTGAGTCATGGGTATCTGAGCCTCCCAGGCACCAGCGCAGGGAAAAAAAACCCCAGGAGACCCGGAGAGACCTCATGAGACAGGTATAAGGCCATTCACCTGGCCTCTCAGCATCCTCAGCCAGGAATCAAATGAGCACAGTTCTGCCTGAATCCCCTTGAACCTCCACCCCAAGCTGAGGAATCCTCGCCTCCTCCCCTGTGCATCCCAGCCGGCGGGATCCGTCCCCGCTCAGGGTGTGGGTCGGCACCTGCCGAGCCCCTGCGTCTCTCCAGCACCCAGATTCCCTCCCAAGACCAGCTTCTCCATCCTGCATCTTGCAGGTGCCTTCCCACTCCCACTCCCTTCATTAAGAAGCCAGCAGCCCCCACACACCCTGTCGGGTCCACATCACACAAGCTGACCCCGAGACAAGCCCTGCCCTTTGCTCTGTTCTCCTGGCTAAGTGTGGATGCCTCACTGCACCTTAGACTTGCTGAGCAGGGAGAAGTGAGTGCCCTGCATTGGGTGGCGGCGGCGGCGGGTGGGGGGGGGGGAGGCGGGGCGGCATGTGTACACGGGGCCCCCAGCAGCAGCTCTGAAGTTCCCGATGAGCTTGGCCGAGTCTGTCTGCCACCGGGTGGCTGAGCTGAGGCCCTTCCCCATCCCAGGTCAAGCCACAGCCTGGCTGTCCCTTGCCGCTTCCCTTAGACCCAAAGTCAGTGGTCACTGCACTTCTCCATCCACTTTGGCTCCTCATGTAATGCTGATGTCAGCCTCAACCCAGGCTGGGTTAGAGGATAAGATAGAAATTCTATTTCAAAAAGCCTCTGCACCAGCTCTGAGGAGAAGGCTGAATTTCCAAGAAAATGTACTGGACCACACCAGCCACCTTCTGGAATTTTGGCTCTGACAAAACCACACAGCCTTCCTGCCTGGGGACAGTTAAGCCTTTGCCATGGAGCTGTTGCCTTTTGTGTCCACTCCTCTCCCAGGGCCAGCCCCAGGGAACTACAGCTCCCCCTCCACCTGCCCTGCCCATGGGCAGATCCTGAGCTCACCCTACGGGAGGAGCACATGGCAGCCACCCCACCTGCCACCCAAGGTCTGAACAAAGCCGACCTCCACAATGCCCAGACCTCACACAGGTGCTCTGCTGAGGAAAGCAATCCCTGCCTTCTGGAAGCCTGTACCATGGGAATCCAAAGCCACAATCCTTGCCTCAGGCAGGGGACAGAAGAGGCCAGACCATGCCCTGCCTTCAGTCACTTATGCAAAAGTGCTTACTGAAATAAAGGCAGGAAGTTCCCATTGTGGCACAGTGGGTCAAGAACCCAACTAGTATCCATAAGGATGCGAGTTCGATCCCTGGCCTCACTCAGAGGGTTAAGGATCTGACATTGCCGTGAGCTGTAGTGTAGGTGGCAGACGTGGCTTGGATCTGGTGTGGCTGTGGCTGTGGCTGACAGCTGCAGCTCTGATGTGACCCCTAGCCTGGGAACTTCCATAGGCTGCAGGTGCAGCCCTAAAAAGTAAAATAAATAAAATAAAAATAAAATAAAATAAAAGGCAGTGCCCAGGAACAGATGAGTAGATCAAAACACAGTATAGCCACACCATGGAATATTATTCAGCATTGAAAAGGGAAGAAATCCTATCACCTGCTACCATACGGGTGAACCCAGAGGACAGCGTGCTCAGGGAGCGAGCCAGTCACAGGAGGACACACAGCGTATGATTCCACTGACATGTAGTACCCAGAGTGTCAAATTCATAGAGACAGAGAGTAGAAGGGCGGCTGCCAGGATGGGGGAGGGACAGGCAGGGAGTTCCCATTGTGGCATAGTGGGTTAAGAACCCAACTAGTATCTATGAGGATGCGGCTTTGATCCCTGGCCTCGCTCAGTGGGTTAAGGATCTGGCATTGCCGTGAGCCGTGGTGTAGGTGGCAGATGCGGTGAAGGTACAGAGCGTCCGTTCTGCCAGAGGAAGAGAGTCCTGTGGACGGATGGTGGTGGTTGCACAATGTGAATGCACTTAATCCCCCTGAAACACACACTTGAAGGTGGTTAAGATGGTGAATTTTGCATCATGTGTCTTTAACGTGGCTTCCTGAGCCTCTGCTGCATGGCAGGCCCTGCTATGGGTGACGGGGACACAGTCCCTGCTCCCAAGGAGCTCACACACGGAGTAACCCAGACCACAGGGCACAGGACGAGGCCCAGGTGGACCAGCACAGTGAACCCAATGCTTCCCAAAGGCCTTAAAGATGCCCCCACAGAGCAGTGCTCCCAGGGCGGGGCCCTGGAGGGATATTTCACACTGCAGGTCATGGAGAGGCCACCGGAGGAGGTACCCTTTGGGATGAGGTCTGCACGGTGACAAGGAAACCAGCCTACGACATACTCAGTGTTACATGCTCACCGCAGAGACAATGCCCAGGCCACCAAGGGGCTGGACAGAGAGGAGGGAAGAAGGCAGAGCGGAGAGGGGGTGATTCTGGCCTCGATGCCATGAATTTTATTCCCCAAACCATGAAAAGTCCCTGCAGAGTTTGAGCAGGAAAGGGATACAGGCTGTTGTTTAAAAGGCTTGAACATCACCACCCACCCCGCCCCCCTCAGCCTCTTCTTTCCTAAGCAGCTGTGTCCTCCAGCTGTGCCCTTTAGAGTTCTCATATGGTCCATCCAATCCCCAGGCAGCATAGCCATCAACGTTGGCTGCTGAGCCTCCCCAGCCCTGCTCTCCCTGCCCACCTCTACCTCCAGGAATCTGCCCTGTTCCCTTTTTTTGTTTTGTTTTGTTTGTTTTAGGGCTGCACCTGCGGCATATGGAAGTTCCCAGGCTAAGGGTCAAATCGGAGCTGCAGCTGCCAGCCTACACCACGGCCACAGCAATGCCGTATCTACAACCTACACCACATCTCATGGCAACACCAGATCTTTAACCCACTGAGCGAAGCCAGGGATTGAACCTGCGACCTCATGGATACTAGTCAGGTTCATTCCCACTGAGCCGCAATGGGAATTCCTGCCCTGTTCCTTTTCTTTCTTTTTTTTTTCTTTTTGCCATTTCTTGGGCCGCTCCCGTGGCATATGGAGGTTCCCAGGCTAGGGGTCCAATCCGAGCTGTAGCCACTGGCCTATGCCAGAGCCACAGCAACGCGAGATCCCAGCTGTGTCTGCAACCTACACCACAGCTCACGGCAACACCGGATCCTTAACCCACTGAGCAAGGCCAGGGATCGAACCCGCAACCTCATGGTTCCTAGTTAACCATTGCACCACCACGGGAACTCCCCCTGTTCCTTTTCTATCCCTCCCAGCTTTCTCCCCCCAGGGTTTTCAGGAGCCCTGCACCATTCTTCCCGAGGCTGAACCTCGGAGATGGTAGCATTTCCTCCACCGCTAACTAAAAAAAAGTCCATCTGACCCCAAAGCACTGGCTTCACAAAATTTCCAGTGCAAGGTGGGCAGAGTGGAGACGTGGCCTTATTGCTCTGTGTGATTTCCAGGAGAAGTTTCACCAAATTCACAGCTGCTCTAAGCCACCACCACGTGCTGTGCACTGACAGCTTTGCTTTCTGACTTTACGGAATGGTGAGGAGAAGATGATTTTAATTGTCAGGAAAAGGCGAGTCCCATGCTGTGTGGATCCCAAGGGCCTCAAGGGCCCAGTGTCCTTCTGGCCCCCAGGCTTTGACCAGACAGATGCCCTCAATGCCTGCTGCTTGTCTGGGGCACCCTTCTGAAAGACCCCACCTATAGCAAGCTCTGCAAGGCTCACCTCCAACCCCCAGGCCTGCACCCTAGGTCCCCTAAGGTGGCCATGGAACACGGCGAACTGAACCCCAAAGCGGCTGCAAGATCACTTTTCAAGCTGCTGGTTACACAGCTGAAGCCTTTAAATAGTCTGTAGACAGAGGATGCAGCGGCTGCAGTGACAGCTCTATCCCACTGCCCTGGCCTCCATCAAGTTCACGGTCAGTGAGGCAACTACTGTGACCATGAACCCCAGGGACAGGGAGGAAGGAGAGGCAGCTGCTCTGAGGCTCAAGGAGGATGGTGGTCCAGGGAGGAGGGGTTGGACTTGGCGTCCACATTGCCACTGTCCCAGAAAGGGGGTCCCCTGGGGGCAGATGGGAGATCAACCGTATCCCTAAGAGGCCTTGCTCCCTGAGCGGCTCTCACATGCTCTGCGCCCCTCTCTGACCCCCCAGGCTTGGCCCTCGGGTCCTCCACCCCTGGCAGAGGGAGGCCCCAGCCAGCTCACAGTCTGCGACCTACACTGCGGGTCTGTGGTGCCAGGCTTTGTGCTATGGTTTCAGGTTCTTGGCACCTAGAGGGGGAGCAGGGGGCAGGCCTGTATCCAGGATGGCTGCTGGGCCAGCGCCCTCAGTGCTAGGAGAGGGCATTCATTCCATTTCATAGGCGTCAGTGAGCATTACCTGAACACCTGCTGTGTGCCACGCTCTGCACCAGGGACCACGACACCTGTCCTCACTGAGCTGTCAGGCCCACTCCAGACACGCGCTGGCTGAGCACCCGAGCAGAGGTTCCCTGGATGGGGACCCTGATCCTCAAGGGCTTCTTCTCGGATGAGCTTCGGGCTGCCAAGGGCCTGGCCACGAGAGTCTGGAGGACAGGGGCCCCTGCCTTTGCCAACTCACATCCCAGGAGCCAGAGCTTCTGCCTGAGGCTGAGGTGGCATCAGGGAGGGGAGACCCCCATTAGCAATGCTCTCGAGGCCAACATCAGGCTCAGGACCAGCTTCTCTTCCCACTGGGAAGGCTGGAGGCTCCCAGTGCATCCCCTACAGGAGAGTAAGCCAGGCTGCCCCCCACCACACGCATCCTAACCCACGCAATGCACCCCTACACCCATACCGACACAGGCAGACACACTCAGATATACACATCCCAACACACACATCTTTTTTTTTTTTTTTAATCTTTTTAGGGCCTTACCCACAGCATATGGAAGTTCCCAGGCTAGCAGGTAAATCGGAGCTGCAGCTGCCTTGCCTACACCACACCTCACAGCCACACCAGATCCTTAACCCACTGAGGGAGGCTAGGAATCAAACCCGCATCCTCACCAGACATTATGCTGGCTTCTCAACCTGCTGAGCCACAAAGGGAACCTTAACCCAACACACACATCACAGCCACAGCAATGCTAGCTCCAAGCCGCGTCTGCAACCTACACCACAGCTCATGGCAACGCCGGACCCTTAACCCTCTGAGTGAGGCCAGGGGTCAAAGCCCCATCCTCATGGTACTAGTCAGGTTCATTACCACTGAGCCACGACGGGAACTCCCCCAACACACACATCTTTACCAAAGCACACATCAATGCACCTGCACACACAACATACAACTGACACCTGCCACAACACCCACACCACGCACCATTACATTCATCTCAAAACACACAGCTTTACTAGCATGGGTTAACACACAAGCACACACTCCCCCCAAACCACATAGCCACACTAACAGATCTGCAATTTCCAATATCTCACCCGAAACAAACCCAACACCCCCCCGCCCACACACACAATGCCACTTACATCCCAACCCACCACCACCTGTACTCACACCAACACCCAAACCCAGGTCACACACACCTATTCCTATCCCAGTACACCCAGAGCCCAAGACACACCCAACACACACACAGCAACACATCCACCCACTGCAACCACTTCCAAAAAACCAGACCAGCTCAGGGATATCTGCACAGCAACACTGGGACAGCGGGATCACTCCCACACAAATATAGCCGCATCCCAATCCAGCCACACACACACCACACACACACACACACACACACAATCACAACTGTGTGTTGAATGTTCTATTCCCAGAAGCTATGGGCGATGTGAACCTGCTAAGACCCACCCCTCCTGCCCACGGCAGCAGACTCAGCCCCCCAGCTGTACTGAGCTCTTCCCTGGGACCACCTTAGCGGGGCATCAAGGGCAGAGGGACAGCCCAGAGCGTTCTGCTTGGCATGGCCAATGCGAAGTGGCCGCTTGGCTCAGTCTTCAGTGCCACCAGGAGCGACAACAAAGAAGCTGGCAGCCTCTCCTTGGGAAGGCTTCCTGGATGATAACTCTGCCTCCTAATTTACACCTCGGCGCCGGTGCTGACCGGGGGTGGGGTCGGGGGGCAGAGGCCTCCTCTTCTCTCTCTGTTCATCTGCCCATGGGGTGTGTCCCTCTCTTGAGTCAGGTGGGGAAAGCGGCCAGCACACACCTGCAAGACAGCGGACAACTCTGCCTGGTGCAGCCCTTGAGCCTCTGCCCTGTGTCCTGTTCTGTCCCACCATCCATGCCCAGACTGCCTCCCGATGCCAGCCTGCCCAGGGGAGCAGGGACACAGAAATGATGCTGGCGGAGCCTGGCGATGGGACAGAAGGGTCGGGAACTCAGACGGCTGCCTAGGAAGTGAGCCGGGCGCCCTGAGTCAGCAGACCATGCTCCTGGGTCCTCATCCCCTGTCTTGGGCCACTAGGGGCACCCTGGGGACATGATCACAAGACACTTGTGACCTGTGTGCATGTGACCTTGAGGAGGGGTTGGGGGGTGTGACCTGGCAACCACAGCTTTGGGAGCTCACTCTAAGTGTGGGGCCCGGGCTGGGTCCCTATCAAACCCGCAGAGCTGAGCCAGCTCTTTCTTCTTTTCTGGAAAAGCCAAGAACACCACCTCCCCAGAGAAACAGAGAGGGAAGGGGAACCATCTGAGCTTCCCAGAGCCTGTCCTGACAGGGCTGACCTCAGCCAGCATGGGGCCAGAGATGGGGCTGGGAGCAGGGCTTCTTCTGCCTTCTGTTGTGCTCACCCCATTCCCCACCTGACCCAACAGGGGAACTAAAAGGCAGGGGGTCAGACAGATGCAGGTTCAAATCCCAGCTCCACCACTTCCTGGCTTTGTAACTCAATACAGCTTACAAGTCTGATGACACCCCGTGTTCTGCCAGGCTGCGGGCTTAGGAAGGGTGGATTCCAGGGGTGCCTTCTAGGGAATACCCTGCTCTCTGCCCTGACAACAGGGAACTCAGGCCTCATGCAGGGGGTAAAGTTGCCCCTGCTCAGCCCAGGAGCCAGGTCCTTGGAACGTCACCTATCAGACCAATCTGCCCTCTCTCCTCCCACCATGGCCTTTCATGGTCTGGCTGGTCACCAGTTTCCTCCCCAAGGAGGAGCTGGATGAAAACAATCGGCCTTTGTCCTGGAAGGCCTGTGCTGTCACCATTGCTCTCTGTGCTACCCCAGCTCTCGGCTGTGTGGGGGCCACTCCCCAAAGTCAGGCCACCTTCTCCTCCTCTTGGGCCCTCTGCTCACACAGAAGGGACACAGCAGGGACCAGCCCTGGGCACAGCAGACATATGAGAAGACACGTCACATTGGTTGACTTTGGGGGTGGCAGGGACACACCAGGGACCAACCCTGGGCACAGCGGACATATGGGAAGACATATCACATCAGTTGACTTTGGTGGCAGCCACTGTCATTTCTAGGCTAAGATAAGGCACCAAATAACAAAAAGAAGAGGCAAAAATGGGAACCCGAGCAAGTAACCAAGAAACCAGCTCTCGCACATGGCACAGTCTTATTATCTCCGAGAGTCCGGAGCAGTGGGGCACACCCTCCCTACCAGTTATAGGCCTTTGGCCACCTGGCTCAGGGAAGCCACCTGGCTCAGGGAGGCTGGGACATCCCTTTAAATGTTCTGAACAGGAGGGCAAGTGCTTCTGGCTCTGGCAGAACCCTGGAGTTGTGACATTTTGAACACTCTTCTGTTGCTCAGGCCCTGTGCCTCTTCCATCCGAATCTCTGTGGGAAATCTCACCTCTTCCAGTCTCAGCTACTGCTCTGGATAAAATCACACTCAGCCCCTGCCCCTGCCCAAGGTCAGCCCCGAGCCAGCCATGGAGCACGTCCCATTCTCTTGGTTCAGGAATGGGCATCGACCATACCTCAAGACGTCATAACGTGCAAGGAGACAGGTGCTGGGTGTTCTATTTGGTGGTCTGGGGACCTGAGGTCGGAGTGATGGAGTGATGGCAGCCTTTTTGCTACTCTGAGGGGAGGGAGCCCTTGGAGACACCATCAGAGCCATTAAATCTGTGTTGCCTTAGAGTCAGACCATCCCCCAGACCTTGGGGTGGCTTGAGCCACCAAATCTTTGTGGTTATAGGCAGAGTTAAAGTCAGTGTGAACTGGGATTCATTTGTGGCAACAAAATGCATGAGGAAAGTGGGCAGAGACTGAACTATCTCGTGGTGGATCCACGTGAAGGAAGGAAGCTGCCTGCTCAGAACTACATTGGTTACTGCTTTCTAAGGGCCCCCAGATCATCTTCCAGGAAAGAGAATGGGATAAGCCCAACTGATTCCCACTATTTTACTGGGGATACAGCCAAAGGACAGCCAGATTTGGTGAAATTAAATCAGCAAGGCCAACCCTTCGGTGTGTGGGACTCCCAACAACCAATCCACTGACCGGGTCTCCTGTTTTCTACCTGGTTGTATTTGCATGGTGTTATTTAGTGCAGAAATAATCCAAACAACGGGCCACGTGTCCAGAGCCCTTCCTCACACTGGGGCTGTGCTAAGCACTTTATAGAAAGACAAACGCACCATGGACACTGAGGCACAGAGAGGTTAAGGAACTTTTACTGGGTCACACAGCTCCTGAGGGCCAGCCCTGGAGCCCTTCTCTGGAACCACGACACGCTCCACCCCCCCAGGAGGGGAAAGCAAACCTTCCACTGGGTGGGGGGGCCCTGCGGTGCCCTCCGATGGCAGGACTCTGTTCCCAAGGCCTGTAGACCTTGGACAGGGAGAGCAGATGGGAAGGTGCCTGGCAAGAAAGGAGCTAAAAAGGGGTCTTTGCAGCCCCGCCAGCCCCATCAGGCCCCTCCGAGATGACGTGACCTCGCTGCCAGCTCCCAGCCCAAACAGACACGGATGAAACATCCCCACATCCTCAGACTCTACAAAGCCTACTCTCTGCTCCACAGACAGGGGATGCGGGCCCTGACAGTTACCTTCAGGGATTGGACCATTCGGGAAGGGAGAGGCGAGGAGGGGGAACGTGAGATGAAAGCGGTCTCAGATTCATCTAGACTTCCCCACCCCCGACTCCACCACGTGCATGAGAACACCCGGGCCCCCCAGGGAGGGGACTGAGGTGCCCCAATAGCCCAGGAGGGTGATTAGAGCCTGATGGGGGTGTGGTGGGGGGTGGGTAACCCAAACTCCGGCTGAAGGCTGTGCTCCGCTCTGAGCTGCTTCTTAAACATTAGAACCTGCATTTGTCTCTGGGTTCACAGCCAGGCTCCTGACATTTTACTTTACAGAAAATAAAGGGCAAGTGAGGGCGGATGTGTACGAGCGGAAGTTGTTTCCACTCAATCTCACGGCGGGTCTGTATTGAGTTCATGTCCCATCGCCCAAAAAGAAAAGTGGTGCTGTCCTCGACGAAAGCCACGGATGCTGGACATTCTGACACATGGAAGGGGTTCAGGACCAGACGATGCGCCCAATCCTCCGCGGGGCAGGTATGGGCAGGTGCTGTTGGGTCTTTTTGGGTGAAATGGAGAGAGCCTCCTTCCCAGGGTGGCCTGACAAGCTCTCACAGGCTCCTCCTGCAGCGTCCCCAGGGGAGTCCACCTGCTCCCAGACTCGTGCCCCTTCCCCCCGCCACGAACCACTGATGACAATGACGGCGCGGTCAGGGGCAGGTGAGCTGGCACTGGGAGATTGCCCCTCACTACCTGGTGTGGCGCTCCATCCTGCCTCTTCTTGCTGTCCACCCCCAGGCGTGTGCCCTGCCCGAATGGGATGCCCAGACAGCCTGCAAGCCCTGACAAGCTCCCGTCTGGCCCGCTTCTTGGCCCGAGGGGCCGTCCTCAAAAGGACCCCTTGCATTCTCCCCCAGGGCCTCTTCTGCAGCAAAAAAAGCGATTCCAACTCCAGTTCACAGCCAGGGAGAGAGGGGGCAGCCAGCCGCAGGGGCTGAGCTGGGGTGGGCTCTCCCCCGAAGTCATGGGATTGGCCAGGTTCCACAGAAGGAAAGAGTCACCTGTCACAGGAGCTACTGAGGTGACTGAGAAGGTTCCATCACCCTATCAGGTCCCTTGGGAACAAATGTGGGCACCAAGGCAAGTGGATCTCCTCTAGCCCTGGCACGCCCTCCCGGGCATCTACCTCTCCCATTGAGGACTTGTCCAGGCCCCCAGGCTCTGGGCCTCTGGACCCTGCAACCTGTCCCCACTCATCCCTGCATCCAAAGCACCTAGCACATTGCTCAGTGTTCAGAATCTCCTTTAAACACATTTTGTCCTGCAATGGATAAATGAATTAATGAATGAACAAACGCATGAATTTATGAATGAAGAAATGAGTCACAGACTTGCTTGGTGATAGGGAACCATCTAGCTTCAGGGAGATGATTTCAAGAGCACCTTAGGAGGAACTTTCTCAGTAAAACCGCCACAACAGGAAGAAATGGCCTCAGGACATAGCATCCTGCTGGGTAACACGCATCTGTAGCCTCAGGGTTGCCAGCCTGTGACCCGGGATCCCACTGCTAGGAATTCCATTGATGGAAATAGCAGTGCAGATGATCAGAAAGATTTAGGTGCAGAAAGGAAAAAATGGAAACAAGTCCTACTATGCGTCATTAGATGGAGATTTTCCCTTTGTTTCTCCACATGTCTAGTATGTCCTCAAGGGACACATTTTTGCATAAAGCTTTTTTTTTTTTTTTAAAGTATAGCTATTACTACAGAATAGGAGTCTGCAAAGGAGAGCCCATGGGTCAAATCCTTCTGTCACCTGTTCTTGTAAATAAAGTTTTATGGGCACCCCATTCATTTAAGGCAAAACCAAGGAGTTACCAAAGAGCCCACGTGGCCTGTAATGCCTGAAATATGCATTATCTGGCCTTTTACAGAAAAGGTTGTCCATCCTTGTGTTGAATAGTCAAATGGCAACAAGTAACGTGACACATATCTAAGTAAAAACTGTATCATAAAGAAGCGTGTGCGGCGTGATTCTTATTTTGTTAAATTCCTCCTTCAGTGCACAAAAAGTCCTCAGGAGGGATGTTTGAGAATGTTCACGTGGTCGTCTCTGCATGGTGGGGGAACCTCTATGTTACAAGTACTTTTATTGGTCGATATGTGTAGTTTCTCAATGTCCGAGGTGCACAGGAATTACTTTAAGCCAGAAGTATTTTTAACGACATCACTAAACAACAAAAATAGCAACAAAGAAGCCAGCACGTGCCCCTCTAGGAGGAGACCAAGTGGAAGGGGTTTGAGGTCACATGTACAGGACCCTTCAGAGGGGGTCAGGCCCCAGCTGGGAATGGACCCATCCTGCCAAGCCCCGCTCCCCCTCAGCTCCCCCCCCCCATCCCCGGGATTATTTTATATCACACAGCAGCTTGGCTGAAGGATCCCTTCCATTTTTCAGGGCACATTACTTAAAAAAAAAACCTCTCAAAATACCTAGTTTAGCAGCAAATGGAACAGAATATATTTAGCAATAAAGAGAAACATGTCTTGCTTCAAGGAAGCAACCCCTGCACGCATTTTACGTGGAACTAAACATAAGCAAGTTGGACATTTTCCAAAATGCCTCTCAAGATGATTGAAGACAACGGAGGGTGTCCAAAACCCACGATGACAGCCCCTGAGTTAAGAGTTTCGGGACATTACTGTAATGAAGCGAAGAGAGCACCACCGGGGGAGCCTGGTTTCTGCGTACATCAAATGGCTTTGGAACCGAGGTCAAACCACAAGAGAGAGGTCGGTGGTCATCGAATTTCCAGCTCAGCGAGGCGCCTCCCAGGGAGGGGGGAGAAGCGGACCCTCTGCGGGGTCCTGTGCACCCAAAGCCCAGAGGAAAACATCACTGTCTCCCCCGGGGCATGCCCTGCCTCCCAGGAAAAGCTGCAACAGGACCCCACCCTTGGAAAGCCAGTGACAAGGCCTCGAAAGCCAAGCCCACCCACCACCCTCTTCCTCCAGCCAGCACCTGGCTGGGCACCCCCAAGAGGAGTGCCGGAGCCCCATGCAGCACAGCGGGCGGCCCAGCCAAGGAGTCAGCTTGTGCTGTGCCTCTCACGTCTCCCAGACACATGGCACATGTCACACAAAAACCCCAAGGCTCACAGCAACCAAGAGGTGGGTCCCACTGGAAGCCAGGCCTGCACGATTTTCCCCTGGGGGTGGGAAAAGAAAACAGACCCGGGCACGTGAACTCTGTTCCCCGGGTACCCCTGCCAGCACACGGCTTCCTTCAGGCCTTGGCCCACCCATCAGGTAGCTGCAGGGAGTGCTCAGACCTGCAATGTTTGGGAAGCTCTGCTGGTTTTGAAGATGTGGTGCAGAGAGAGGATCACGGCAAAGCTCCGTGCTTAGTGGGCCCCGTTTCGTCAGAAGCCAAGCCGCCCAGTTCTCCATCCTGCCTCCGCAGCCCATTTTAGAGGCCCCCTATTCATGTCTCGCATCATGGTGACAAGCCCTGTGGTTGCAGGGTTGTCTCGGTAAATAACCAGGGCAGTCTCGGCGGGCTCCGTACCTCTGCACCCACGACAGACCAGGACTTAGGGTGAAAACAGGAAGCAAAATGCAATACGAGATAAATAAATGACAATAGAGCCCCAGGAAACCGGGGGCACTCCTGACAAAGAACAGCTACACCAGATCTGGCTCTGAATTCCGCCAGCAGCGAGAAAAGCCACGTGAACCCCAGGGAGGACCTACGTTAGCAATGTGGCTCCCAGGGGACCCCGACCCCTGCGCAGGTGCCTTGCGGCTCAGGTTCGGTCCAAGAAAAAAGCCCCAAAGCCCTGACCAAGCCCTGCTCCCCTGCGCTCTTTCGGGAGGGTCCACGGCTTTCTGAGAAGGGCTTTCCAGATGGCGCCTGGCTGCAGCAGTGCCAAGCTCCACAGCTTAAGTAAATGTTGCCGTCGCCCTGTCCTGCCAGGAAAAGGCAAGGGGGATCCACGGGCTCTTCTCAGCTGCTGCGACGCTTGCTTCCTGGGGACAACGGAGAGCCCCCCACCACCTGCCCTGCACCCCACTGGGAGATCCCCATTTCCTCTGCGTGCCAGCATGCCAGCCGCCTCCTTCCTCAGCGCGACAGCCAGGTCCGCGCAGGGCGGGAGGGGGAGGCGCTGTAGGATGCCGACGGAGGAGAGGGAGGTGAGGAACCCAGAAGGGCAGCGAGGAGGCCCACAGGTCGCAGATGGCAAAGGTTCCAGCCCAATCATCACGAATTTGGGATGTTTGCACAAATTCAATCTCCAGATCTCTGCAGGTGTTTCTCCACCCCTACCATCAACGCTCCAAAACAGTGCGACAGTGAGGGGAGTTTAGGCTCCCTCCTCTTCCGACCTCACAGGCTCAGGACGCTGCCAAGGGCTTCCAACCCGGGCCCTCCCAGGTCTCCCTCTGCTCTCCATCTCACATCCCTGGTACCCCAGCGGTCTCCCCCTCCCATCCAGGGGATGCTTGAGGATCAGTAAAACAGGAGTCTTGTTGAAGCTTGTCCCTGCCTCCATCCCTCTGAAACATCAGAGCCACCTACCAGAACCTTCTCTCACAGGAGGGCAGACCTCGGCAAGGCGGAGGTGTGAAGCAGGAGACATTCCTGCTTTACCCTCTCAGGAGTGTGCTTCTTAGAAGCAGAGCACAGAGCTTCGTGCCCAAGAAACATGCGCAGCCAGGTGGAGAAGGGATGTGGTGAACAGGCGGACCCCAGACGCCCCCCAAGACAGAGGCTGTCCCCACTCTGCAGGAGCGGCTGCTGGCCCTGCGGACCCATGGGGATCTGCGCTCCCATTGGGACCTGCGCTCCCAGGTATCTGAAGGTACAGCAAGAACGTGGGTGGGTGAAAGGTGGCTCCTGGGAGCTGATGATACCCACGTTTGGCCACACCAGCAAGCAGAGGCCACACTAGGGTCATCGGCAAAGCAAACACACCCCACGCGCTGGCCGGGACCTGAGCCCGGAATCTCCCATATTCCAGTTCACAGCAATCATGCCACTAAGGCATCATGCTCCATTTTGAAAACGCACTGCTTAATTCTTTGCCTCATTGTAACCTGTCCTTAGGGAATCTGTGTTTTTCCTAGTACGAGTAAATTTAGATTTTAATGGATGTTTCCATTCCTCCTATTAACATGCAGACAGAGGAAGTGGCCCTGCGGGCACCCCAGGCTCCCCAAGCTCTCAGGCCAGGAGCGCAGTGACCCTCGGAGCACCGAGGGGGACACTGATGATGCGGTGCTTGTCCTGAGGTGGGCAGAGTGAGGCCGTGGGGCTCAGCCAAGGCAGGACTCGAGGGACCTGCGGCAGGAGTCAATCCCTGGGACAGAAGACAGTGTCCTGGGACTCTGGGAATTCATGGGAATGGATGTAGAGGAAAAAGGCTTGGCTTCTGGGATCTCAGGTCACACATCTCTTATATCACACTCCCAATCTGAAGACTTTTAGAACCGGTACGATTCCTCTCTTTCTGAGATGCTAAGTGACAGCGCCGTGGGCAGCCCCGCAGAAGTGGGATTTACAGCTCCGCGCAAAAGGGTGAGAGAGACAGCCGGGGCCCTAGAGTGGTATTGCATGTTCCCAGGCACCAGACAAATCAAAGGGTACGGATGGTGTGATGGGAAGTTTCTAAAAAGGAGCTGCTGTCAGGCGTCTGGCCCCCAGGGCAGGAGGAAGGCGAGGTGAATCAGCATCTGAGGGCCTCTGAACCCCAGCTCCAGCAGCTCCAGCACCAGGCCCAGTGGGCAGACCACCCCCCGGGACCCAGCAGAAAGGTGAGAGACCAGAGCAAGCTCCCCTGGACCCCTGACCTTTGTTTGGCCCATCGGACTCTCCCTGGGAGCCAGTCCGAGTCTGGCCAGCCTGTTAGTCCAGGCGGGGCCAGCTCCCGGGACTCAGGGCCCCACCAGCATCTGCCTGGGGCACAGCTTCGGCACACACAGCCGACCCTCCGTAAATCTCCGCAAACACGGCGGCCGCCTGCACACACTTCCACGTTGGGACGGAAAGGCTGCATATGGCGCTCGGTTTTAACAGCTGAGCTTTAAAAAAGTGCAGCTTTTCATCTCACTGAACCAGCTCCCAAATTAAAGGCTGGGGAGGGAGGGGGTGGGCGGGGAAAAAAAAAGGAAGCTGGAGTGGGCAGGCAGGGGGAGCCTTCCAGGCTAAATTTGATTTTACAGGAATGTCAGACTTTCCAAAGGTCCCTCTGGCAAATGAAATAATGTTCCCTGTTTGTCATCCCCAAGTTTACTAATTTCAAGTCACTAATTGCAGCTTTAAAGAAATGACTTGTTTTCCTTTCCTTTTTTCTGTTTTTAATAAAAATGGAGGGGTCTCTCTAGGAGGAAATCACTCACATGCCTTAGATTGGGGTAACAATTTTGAAGCAAATCTGTAAATGGGATTATTGTTTTCCAAAGTTCTGCTCAGCAAAGAGATTAGTGGCTACAATGCCCAGGGGGGCGTCCCGGCTCCTTTTAATTCCCCCGCCTGGAGGTGGAAGGTGCTGGGAGGGAGAAGCCTGATAGGGGAGTTTTCCTGGAATGGCCTGGAAACTTTTACTTTCTGTTTCCTCTGCTGATAATGACTGTCTTCGGCTCTGCAGCCAGCTCCCCTCTCCCCCTCCCAGCCCCCTGTTGCTGCATGCCATCCCCGAGCTCCAGTATAAAGTTTGGCTTTTGCAGCAGGAAGCAGCTGGGCCAAGCAACCAGCGAATGATAATGACCTCAGAAATCTGCTGTTCGCTCGGCAACAATAGGGTGCTCAGTCTACTGGAAAATTGTGTTCATCAGCTAACTCTGCTCAGTTACTAATTGACATTGCCAAATATTTTAAGAACAATTGGAATGCACAAGCAAAAAAAAAAAAAAAGAAAAAAAGAAAAAAGAAAAAAAAGAGAAGATCTTAATCCTCAGACTTAAATTTTTTTCTTTCTCTTTTTCTTTTTTTTTTTTTCCCTTCTTTTGGGTGCCCGGATTTGTTTGCGTGGAGCAGGCAGTGGTTATCACGCATGGGGGCGGGGAGGAGGAGCCACAGGAGAAAAAGAGGTGGAAAAGAAAGAAAATCTATCATATCACTATACACCCGATGTAAATGCAAGGGAGCCCTGGATAAAGGCCTTTGATGCTGCGGTCAATGGGCCAGCAGAGGACTGGAGACCCAGCATTTCAGGAATGTGGCTCAGGCAACAAAAGAAGACCCCGCAAGGCTTCTAGGCCAGCTGATCAAATAATCCTTGTCCATCTCAAAATATCATACCAGAAGTAGCAGGGGTTAACAATATTTTCATCTTTGCATCTCTTGCTGGCTTTCCATTGATCCACGGAACTTCGCCGACTTTATTTAATGAACAGAGGGTCAGCGCATTCAATTACCCCTTTCCCACCATCAACACTTCAATTAGCCCCTCTCCAAAATTATGGGGGAGGCAGAAGGTAACGGCCCTGCTGGATATAATGAACAGTATCGTTTCTTAGTACATTAAGTTTGAATTATTCTGAGCGGGATTTCCAAAGCAAGACCTAAAGAGACAGAACTTTGGTCGCCTTCTGACTCAGGGTAAAGCTGGCATCCGAGCATAGTCTTAGACGGGGTTTTAGGGAACGATGCAGAGATTAATGCCATCAGAGGGTTTGCAGGCGAGCCAGAAATGAGGGCGCATCAAAGGCGCCGCCCCGCTTTTCTAAATGTCATAAAAGAGTCCAATGTCTAAGCTGCTGCTTTCCAACCCGAGTCCCTCTGCACCATGCACGGAGGCAGGAATGACACCGACGGTGGGGTGAAACTATCGGTACGTCCAATCCACAGCAAGGACACAAATAAGACAAAGGGGAAAGATGGGGAAGTGATCTGTGCGACTGGTTTGGTCCGTTTTCTGTTAGAAACTATGACCCCTCAATTTGTCAAAGGTCCTAGTTTTCACAGTTGATCTTAAGCTTGGTTCTCAGCAGTTTGGAGAGCCAGAGAACAAACACATTTTCTGGTTCACTGGAATCATTTTCACATGTTCACTGATTCAAACATTCTTTTGCTCACATAACAAACAGCTGCATCCCACATTAGCCCAGCCAGTGACAGTCGCCCATCTCGGCAATAACTGTTTGATTGCAAACTTGACCCCTTCTTCGTCTCGGTCTGAGCAAGACATTTTTAAACAGCCACTCCGTTCCAATCCTCCTTTGCAGAGAATTACATCTGATAACAAAGGACGTCTCTGCCACTCATTGTAAGCCTTCTTCTGGAGATCTGTTCTAAGAGGCTCTCGGTAAAAAGGTTTTTTATGATGAATTCAGAACGACTATCATGTTAAGAGCAGCGATTTATAAAGAAGAATTCATTGGTTACGATCTGAAAAAATAGTTTCTCAGGCCCTACTGACCCAGTTTTCAACACAAAAAGAAGCGAGGGATGCAAATTAAGTTTTGCAACATTGTTCTGCAGTCTGAGAAATTTGTAAAACCGTGTTTTGCAGTTATTTCTTAATAGAGGCCTTAATAAGGACTTCTTTCTTTACTTAAGGGCTTAAAGATTCTTTTTTTTTTTTGCCCCTCCCCTTCACCTTGCAGGTTTCTCTCTAACAGGTAATAATAAAATACCTATTGTGTCGTGATTTTTATTTAAATGCGTATTTTAATCACACTTTACACAAGTCACACTTGTTAGAAATAAGAGGGAAGACTAACCCGATTTGGTTAAGAGTCCTAATCCCAGGGAAACCTGAATGGCCCAGGCGTGCAGCTGATGTGGGCTGCTTATTCCTATGCCATCAATTTCCCTACTTAGTCAGAAAATTATGAAAGGGTCTCATTTGAATATGAAGAAAACAAAGAAGTCAACCAGAAATGAAAGAATCAGTATTCACAACGGTACGATACTTCAATGAGGGAAATAAAAGTGAGACGATAACCACAACTCAAGGGTAATTCCCATTTGAGTCCCAGGCCCGGTTGGTTCTTGTAAGCAAAATGGGCTTTTTTTTTTTTTTTTCCAACAGAGTATTTAGAGATGGAAACAACAGAGATAGGAATAGCATGAGGCTATCACTTGGCCAGAAGGTGAGAAAAACACGGTAAACACGTCATTAATAGAGCCGAACATTTGGTGTCGGAATATTCTGCTGAGACCTTTCCATTTCAGCAGGGCTGGGAGAGGAATGAAAATCTGTCAGTGCTCATTCCACGTCACTCCAAAAACTTAGGAGAGCCAGTCTGCGCTGCTCCGCTTTCTGGCCCTGAAATGTCCCCAAAGCCCCCAAACCGTGAGATGACACTCCCCAGGAGAGGGGACCTACTCACTACTCACGGGAGGCTGGAAATAGCCCCCCCCCCCCCCCCCCCCCGCGACAGTGGCACCAGTGGGATGCCCGGCCCTTTGCTGCCTCCAGGCACAAAAATCCATCTCAGCATCACCACCCGTCAGGCGGGGACACTGGAAAACCCTTCCCTTTCAAGTTTTGGGTGGTGGTCCCTCCAGGCAGGGTGGCCTACCCCCTCCCCTCCATGGCACCAGAGTTTCCCTGTTAGGCTCTCCCAGAGTGTCTCACCAGAAGGGAATCGCAAACGAGGCTAGGACTCCAGGAGTAGACAGTGTGTTTCATGGGTATTTAAGCAGCGGCATTAAGTGCTATCGGAATCTCTGGAATGTGCAGTGCAGATTTATGTGTCTTAACAATTCTTCACTGGTTTGCAATAAGCCGGCAGACTCACACTTTATTTTAGCACTAATTTCGTCCTAGAAGAAGGGTCTACAGAAGCATGACAAGAACAACAAAACTCAAGTGGCATCTACTTAATAAGGGTCGCAGTGACGTGCCTCCCATCCTGAAATATTTATCAAAAGTGAGAAGGGGGAAAAAAAGACAAAGAAAAAGGGAGAAAAAAAAAAACTTTTTAAAAATGACCCTCAACAGCGTGCTGCCACATCTTTAGCAGTGGGCAGTGCAGTGCCTTGAGGTGCCTCAAACTGTCTTTCATTTTCTAGACTTAATGGCTGATTGCAGAAATCAATGTTGCCATTAGTAACAGGGTATTTGTTATGGCATGATTTCCTCTGTTGTTAGGCTGCAGAATGATTACAGTATTAGCGAGATGCTTTCTTTATAAAGGGCTAGAGATATAACTTTCAATTTACTATCCATTAGTAAGGGGCTTTGGAAATATGGATAGAGGCAACAAGCTTACCTGCTGTTAGGTAGTGATTTTAATTTAGCTGTCTTTGGCTAGTGGGGTTTTTTCTTTTTTTTTCGTTTTTTTTCCCCCCCAAACCGGGCCAGGAAGCTTCAGCATTTCACAGACATTTTGATGACAGATTTTCTGCTTTGCTATTTTAGACCCCAAAGCTGTATCGCCCGTGTAACACAGTCCAATTTAAGACATGAAGGCGCGCATCTGTGTTTCAAACCCCTGTGCTTTTCCAAACCATCGGAAGAGAATGGTGCGGTTCTTCAGTTAGAGGCACCTGACAGATGAGCCAAGCTGTACTTTTGGAAGGGGATCGGAGGCAGGCCTGGTCCAGGGAGAGGCAATGAGGGGCCCAAATAAGAGAATTACGGGCAGACGCTTAGGGGGATAGACGGTGAGGGTCTGAATTACACAGTCACGTCCATGGATGGAGCCACACAGCAGCTCCCAGGTTCCAGAGGCGATGGCGGACAAGGGCCGGGACATGGAATGCGGCTAGGCATTCGCAGGGGAGAGGGTAGGCTATGCCTGCTGGCAAACGTACCAGCTGGCCATCTCTACCACGAAAGGAGGGTCAACTTAGGGGCCAGTGTCCGAGGGAAGGTCAAAGGGTTGCAAGAACAGCCTGCCTTTGAGGCAGGGCAGACGAGCAAGGTGCACATACCCCACCATGCTACCGTGACCTTGGAGCTGACTCTCAAGGGCAGCGAGGGCCCTTCCCCACCGAGGCCAACGCAGAAGCAGGCAGGGGGCGGGGAGGGCCCTTGCACCAGCTGCTGCCCCTCCCATCTCCCCTTCGCAACCTACCTGAGGAGGACGGCGAGGAGGGGTGTGGGCTGTCCTCCTGGGCACTCCCGGGCTGGGAGAGCCCACCTCCGACCCCGCTCTCCTCGGTCACATTGGAGGAGCCGGGCGTGGTGGAGCGGCTCACGGACTGGGACTCCTGGTCGCTGCCCGAGCCGCGCCGCTCATCGGGACCCGCGTGCAGCCCGTCCTCATCGCCCTTGCGGTCCCGCTTATGGACACGGGAATGCACGACCACCTGGTGGTAGGTGCGGAACACCCGGCCGCAGTCCGGGCACTCGGTGGGCTTCTCCTTCAGGCTCCCGGGACCCTGCAGGTTGTACTCGAGAGCTTGGTTCAGCCCGTGGGACAAAAAATCCCGACTGCCTTCTAAAGGGTCGAGCTTATTTGGCAGGTCCCTCTGATTGCCCACTTTAGTGCTGTGAACCAAATCAGCAGGCATTTTCTGCTTGGAGCCATCTGCTCCCACTAACACGTACTCCCGCTTCTCCTTATCAAACAGAACTCCAGCGTTTGCCAAAGTGTCTTCGTGGTTGCGCTGTAGCTGGTGCTCTTTAGACAAGAAGCCGTGTTCCATGGCCATGCCCCTGGCCATGAGCTGCCAAGCCTGGTAGCTGTTCACGGGGTCCATCTCGGCGGCTTTGGCAGCCGCCTGCAACCGCTCGATGCAGCTGGATTTCAGCGGCGGCACGAGGTTGAGGCAGCCCAGGAGGGAGTGCTTGTCGCCCTCGGGGACGCTGTGGGCCATGCTGGAGATGGGGGACAGCAGCTTCCCCACCACCTCCTTCTCTTTCATGGGCAAATCGCCTTTGCCATAGAGCTGGCTGGGCTCGCTCAGGCTGGCTTTGTCTGCGGCCATGAAGCCGCTCTGCAGGCAGGAGAGGTACCTGGAGTACAGGTTGGCGTGGGCCTCCTGGGACATGCCGCCCATGGGCACAGGCACCTCGGGGTCGCTGGGGGACTTGTTCTTCACCGACAGCTTGTTGAGGTGGACCTTCATGTGGTTCTTCAGGAACCAGGGCTCTTTGAAGCGCCGGCCGCAGATCTGGCAGCAGTGCTCGAAGGAGTCCTTGTGCTTCCGCATGTGGCCCTTTAGGAACCACGCCTGGCTGAACACCTGCCCGCACACCTCGCAGCGGAACTCGTTGGCTGACTGCTCCCCGCCGCCGTTGGGGCCCTGGCCCTGGGCCGACTCGGCCGTGATGTGGGCCTTCTCCACGTGGCTGATGAGCTCCTCCTCCTGCGAGGCCGCGAAGTCGCACAGCGTGCACTTGTAGGGCTTGTGCAGGATGCGGATGTGGCGATCCAGCTCCTCCCGCTTCTTGAACTTGCCCTTGCAGAAGGTGCAGCGGAAGCCAGCGGCTGGGGCCACCGCCTCCTCCTGCACGCTGGCCGGCTTGGGCGAGGGCACTGGGTTGGCCACGTCCGACACGCTGTGATTGGCGGGCAGGGCCAGGTTGCAGGCGGCCAGCGGGGCCTGCTGGGCGTGTGGCAGGGGCTTCAGGTCGGGCCGGGGCTGCAGCAGGCTGCTCTTCATCTGCTTGTCCCGCAGGATGGCCCGCTCCTCCAGCTCGTGCAGCAGGCGGTTCTCCTCGCGCACGCGCCCGCGCCCCTTCCCCAGGTTGCCCAGCTTGTGGGTCCGCAGGTGAATCTTGAGGTTCCCCTTTTGCGCCGCCCGGTGGTCACAGTACGGGCACTTGAAGGGCTTCTCGCCGGTGTGAGTGCGCATGTGCAGGGAGAGGATGCTGTTGAAGCGGAAACGCTTGCCGCACAGCGGGCACGGGTACTTGCGGTTTTTGCGGGCGTCGTCCTCGATGTCGCTCATCTGGGACATGATGCCCAGGTTCTGCCCGTTGAGGAACTGCTGCAGGTCCACCCTCCCGTTGAGGCTGGTGTCCACGTCCCGGCCCAGCTGGTTGGCCAGGAGCGCCATCTGACTGCCCATGGGCTGGCCGCTCATGGGCACATGGGCCTTCTCGTCGAGGGGCGCGGGGGTCTTCTCCTCAGAGTTGGGCCGCGGATGGAGCTCAGGGAAGGCATGGCTGAGCTGGGAGGTGATTTGGTGCAACTTCTGACTCATGGCATACTGGCCGTTGAGGACGGGGCCGCTCAGATGGGGCTCAGCTTCCGGCGCCGCCGAGGACACTCCAAGGCACAGACTGGCTTCTTCCATTCCTGAAAATAAAGAGAGAGTTCAGATCGGTGCCAGGTACCGACCGCGGCGCGCAGTGAATCAACAGCATCAGCTGGTGGGGAATTTGCATTTCATGCCTTACCTACACATAATAATGCTAAGGAATTATAGTCAAAAACAATAATAAAAAAATGAATTATTAAATGCCAATTATGCAATATGGCATTGCTCCTCCAATTTGTTTTGGCGATAGATCGTCTTCCTTGTATTTTCTATTTACAGACGGCAATTATTCATTCACATTTAAATTATTAATGTTTTACCACTTTCAACACCTCATAACAAATCAAGGGTCTACGTGTTAAACTTTTCCTCCTCTCCCCCCATGGAGCACCTGCACCTGTTGGTTTAGTTCAAAGTTTGCCACAGAGCAGAGAGTGGCCTTTCAAATGGCAAGACCAAACAGACTCACTTGGAACTTGTGTTTCTGGTTACTATATTCGATACATTTGCCAGTCTGAAATGAAAGAGATTATTTTATGATTTGGCGAAAAAAAAAAAAAACTAACCCAATGGCACGATATTTACTGGTACATAATAAAACAAGATAATGTTTTGGGAAAAAATAAAGTAAAGGACAGGCTTTAGAACAATAAAAGGGATTTTGCTTTAGTCAACAAAAAGTGCAGTAATATCTCATTAAGCTGATTAGTATGCTGCTTAGAAACAGTACTAGGTGCTGTAACACATGATTATAATCATAAAAATCCTTCAGTGTTTGCAAGGAAGCATTAACGAGGTATATTAAATTTTAAGGAGACTGCGAGTAGCGGCTTTGCAAACCTCAGAGATTAAGATTTAACCCTTATGTTACGAAACGCTGTTATTTGGTCCTTTGGAAACTGTGCCCATCAAAAGAAGAATAAATTATCTCATGATGGAATCTTAGTGGATTGTCGAGACTGTTCGAATTTGGGTAGGGGCTAGAGACTTCCACCGCAGAGCAGGCTCTCCTATCCTTCAACTGGCACCATATCTGTGGCAGAGACTTTGATTGGGCTTAAAGAGATCTTTTATAGAACCAGATAAAAACCAATTAAAATCCAGGGACGATGCCATAGGAAGTCTCCACCAAGTTTGAGTGTTTTTAATAACTTTCCCAATATACAGTAATGAGTACAAATGGTACCTGCAGTATGTGTTTTGCAGAAAATTAGAACTCAAAGCTGTTTGTTAAACACTAACACTCAAAGCTGGTTTGCATAATTGTCTTTAATAGTCCTCTCTGCCCCTCTCCAGCCTGTGCAGAACAGCTAATACCAGCCCGTTCTGGGGTGGGGCAGAGGGAATGGCCCCCTCCATATCAGAGCACGCAGGGAGCTCAACTTTGGAAGGCCATGAATCCGTGCCTGGAGTCCTTCTAGTTCCAGATCGGTCTTCCCCTCGAAGGAGTCCAAATTCGTTTCCTGCCACGGAAACAGTTATTGCACATCTATCCCCTTTGTATCCCAGTGTTTAGATGTGTTGGCCAGCCAGGTGGTCCAGAAGTACCGCTTAACCCCAGCCAGGACGGGTTCCTGGGCCAAGCAATTCCCCAGGGGGACCAGTGGGGACAGAGCTCAACGGTAGAGGAAACACATTCAGCCCCAGTGGGGTCTGCTGCCTACTGGGCTTCCTGCCAGGCAGACTGTAGAGGGATGGAGGGTCTCCAACGGGAGACCTGACTTCCTTGGCAAGAGGACAGAGGCTGTGAGTCCATCTTGCAAAAGAGGAGAAAAAAAAATAAAAAAGACATGCTGTTTATTTCCAGGAGGGAGAGAAACTGCAACCGTGGTGCAGGGCTAACTGTCCATGAAAACTACACACATACACACACACTCACACACACATAGATGCCTGGGGTCACTTGCAGTAAAAGAATGTTTCCAATTTCCATCTTTAATTTTTGTCTCTGGTGACAGCCTACTCTCCCATTAAACAAACAAACAACAACAAAAAAAAAAAACAGACAAGAGGCAGGGGCAAAAAAGCTCATTTTGGAGCCTGGTCAGAAAGGAGTCATTTCTCATGGAGAGTCTTGCATTCATTCAACAAACCTGCTGAGTTCCCGCTGTGTGCCAGGCCCTGAAGGACAAGTGTGGCCAGCCCCAGCACTCATGGCTCCCACTGACCAGCAGGGAAGAGCAGGCCCAGTGTGAGAAGTTGCAGGAGCAGGACTAGTGCTTGAAAGGGCCCTGTCCAGAGCCATTTCTCCACCTTCAAGCCCCATCCAAGCTGCACTGACTCCTCTCTTGAGCACACACAGATCATGACCTGAAGCCACGTGGGAGTGTTCAGAATCCCACCCAACAGCTCTTGGGGAAGTTTGGAAAGTCCAAAGCCAACACGGATGGCCCACTTCCAAAGGCTGCCCAGTTGGCCAGCTCAGAAGACATGAATCCAGGAAGACGGGCTATTTTCAGGTTACTGCTGCTGAGCTGACGCCAATTCAGCAGGAGGGAGAGGAGGCTGAACATGCAATGCAGCTAGACTGCGAATCAGGTTGGATGAACAGCCTCAGGTTGAAGACCCCCGCCCTCCCCCATTCGTGCTGCTCAAGCAAAGGCTCAACTTGCCAACTAACAAACTCGGGGAGTTTTCTAGTTAGGTTTGTATGTGGAATGGTTGTGTTATGCTCAAAAAAATTTTTTTTTCAGAGTCAACAAAGCTTTTGTGTACCCCTCTTGCAGCAACTGGTCTTCGAGTACCGTTGCTGATCATAGAACGTTCGAGAAGATGCAAAGGCACAGGTGACTCCAACTCCTCATGCAGATCTCAGCTTACATATCCCCTTCTCTCCAAAGCCCTCCGTGTCCACCACCTCACAGAAAACTGCATCCCCACAGCCTCTCTCCCCCATCATCTTCCTTCCTTCTCCACAGCACTTACCCCCAGGAAAGGTTTCTTTCTTTTTTACTCTTTTTTTTTGTCTTTTTGCCATTTTTTGGGCCGCTCCCGTGGCATATAGAGGTTCCCAGGCTAGGGGTCCAATCGGGGCTGGAGCCCACCGGCCTACATCCCAGCCACAGCAGCACGGGATCCGTGCTGCATCTGCAACTTACATCACAGCTCACGGCAACACCAGATCCTTAACCCACTGAGCAAGGCCAGGGATCGAACCCGCAACCTCATGGTTCCTAGTTGGGTTCGTTAACCACTGCGCCATGACGGGAACTCCAAAAGGTTTCTTTTTTGATCCTTTTACAGATGTGCTTCTCTTCCATGAGGGCAGGGTCTTGTCTGCCTTGGTCACAGATGAAGCCTCAGGGCCTAGAGCTGGCTCACCGTAGGCTCAGAACACCCTAACTGAATGGATAAATAAGTGAAGAGACCCTGTCAATACAGCCCATACAAGAAGGCTGGCCTGTCCTAGAACCACTTTCATCCCAACTTTGTGGGACTCAAATTCAGCTTCTGCACAAGTCCTTGACCATCCACTCATCAGAATCTGTCAGAGTCAGAAGGGTCTTGGGCTCCCACTCAGAACCTGGGGGTCCAGAAAAGGCCAAGGGAGAGCCTCACCCCCCAGCAGCTCTTGCACGATATGGACCCATGGTGGCCCATCTGGGGCTTGGACCATGACTGATGTCCCAGCAGCCGGCACTGGGGGACAGAGAGCAATCAACCCCTTCAGAACTTCACCCATCCTGGGACCCATGGGAGAACCCAGAATTTCAGCAGAGCCAGCCAGCTCACCAGGAGATGCTCTGAGGATTACTGCCCTCAGCCCCTCGAAAGAGCCCCAGCAAAGCTTGTGCAGAGCCCCACGGCGAGGCAGGGCTGCCCCAGGCGATCTCTCACATGCTTCCTGAGACCTGACACCCTGCGACTCCACGAGCAGGTGCAGGCCTGCCATGGGTCAGCCATAACCTGTGCCAGCTGCGAGGCTCAGAGCAAGAAAGGGGAGTGTGAGTTCTTGGAAAGAGCAAGAGGTAATTGGTGTGCTGTCCCTGGGCCAAAGCAGCCGAGGCAGGACGAGCTGGCCCCAGGCCCGGCCTGGGACTCGCAAAACCTGGGTCGGCCCCAATTTTTCCAGCCTTGACACTTCACCCATCCGGAATTCATTTACCCCGTATCTCAGCCATTCTGTAAATACTTGCCCCGGCCTTCTATGTCGCTGCCCTCAAGGGCCTCTGAGTCCAGGGGGCCAGGGCAGGCAAGGCCACCAATAACACAGAAGCAATGAAAAGGCCCCAAAGGGGCTGAGTCCAAAGTTTAGAGAGAGAAGAAATCATCACAGCTGCAGCATAGAGGGTGTGTGTGTGTGTGTGTGTGTGTGTGTGTGTGTGTGTGTGTGTGTTGGGGGAGGGGCAGCGGTTCCCCAAGTGGAATTCCTTACAGGATGTTCCTGGGAATATTAAGGGATCACTTATCCTAAGGTTAAAGCATTGGATCCAACTGCAGCCGGAAGAGCTCACGGGGCTGGGAGGCGAGGCTGCCTGCGGGGCTTGTCATTCTGCTGAAAAGACGCTCTTCCTCCATCTCCCCCCAGCCTCAGGGGGCAAGCACAGGGAGAACGCCTCCCCTTGGGAACCCTGCTCCCTCTTCCCAGGTCTGCAGTGAATGTGTGTCCTTGGCAGGGCCTCCTGCCGCAAGACATGCCCCTGTCCTGACAAAGGGGGCAGACACTGCAGGAGCAGCAGCACTGCCCCTACATGGCCACTGACACCTGCAAGCCCTTTATCCTACATATCCCGCCTCCACCCCCCGCCTTCACTTCCAGACCCAGCTCTCGAGCTGTTACCCTGTGTTCCAGCAGGTATAGGGACCCACATTACGAAGCCAGGAGAGGAGTTCCCGTTGTGGCTCAGTGGATTCAGAACCCAGCTAGCATCCCTGAGGATGCAGGTTTGATCCCTGGCCTTGCTCAGTGGGTGAAGGATCCGGCATTGTCGCAAGCTGCAGCATAGGTAACAAATGCAGCTCAGAGCAAGCATTGCTGTGGCTGTGGCTGTGGCTGTGGTTGTGGCCAGCAGCTACAGCTTCAATTTGACCCCGAGCCTGGGAACTTTCATAGGCCACAGGTGCAGCCATACCAAAAAAAAAAAAAAAAAATGCCCAGAGCCAGCACAGGGTGGGCCGTGATCCTGGCCTTAAGGTAACTGGGCACCTGGGACCTTCTGGGGAGCTTAGAAAATAACTCATCCAACCCTCTCACCCAGGTGGGAAAACCCTTAGCACACATAAAAGCAAATAAACAAAGGACTCACCACCTACAAGAGCTCACCGAGCCTTCAGCTCGTGGCCCCAGCTCAAAACACAGCAGGAAGATCAATAAATCCTGGCCAGGGAGTTTCTGCTGTGGCGCAGTGGAAATGAGTCCCACTGGTATCCCTGAGGATGCAGATTCAATCCCTGGCCTCTCTCAGTGGGTTAAGGATCTAGCGTTGCTGTGAGCTGTGATGCAGGTCACAGATACAGCTGGGACCCCACGTTGCTGTGGCTGTGGCATAGGCTGGCCACTGTAGCTCCTATTTGACCCCTAGCCTGGGAATTTCTATACAACACGGGCATGGCCACTCCCCGCCACCAAAAAAAATTCCTGGCTGACTGATGGAAGGAACCAATGCAGAGAGGCAGCCAGACATCCTCCCCCAGGTTGGATAGAGGCCACTGGGAACTGCCATCCTTCCAACAAGGACACACCACACATTCCACCCCCTAGTCCTGATCTTTCCTGAGCCTGAGATCCTGGTGGGGCAGTGGGGCCCTGCATCCGACTGTCCGCATGGAGGGAGAACCAGGCTCGGGCCTGAGTCCTGGTGGCCAGGCTCACCACGCTGTGGAAGTGCCAGGCCCACCTCTGAACACAGGTAGAGGCCCCAGCTGGAAGCTTCCGAGGCTAGAGGGTTCCTTCTTGAGCTGTGCAATTTCACATTTTGTGGCAAGGGTATTCTCAGCCTATGAAAGCCACCATTGGATGTGCAGATTATCAAAATACATTCTGTCTCATCACCCCATCATTGCAGGTACAGTGAGCCATTCAGCCGCCTTTGATGGAGCTAATGGTTATTTTGATTTTGCATTTCTGCCTTCAAGACGATTTCCTGTGATATCAATGACAAAAGTTTTCACTTAACTCTTCCCATAGAGGACCTAATTGTATCTTTCACTCAAAATGAAATTTAAAACTATCAGGACACCAGAAATGCCAGCTGCTACAAGTCTAAATAAATGTTACACAAAAACACAGTTTCCTTTTGCTAGCACAGGAAAAAAAAAAAGTAATCTTATGAATAGCCCCCAAAACATAGATCTTGCCAGTGAGTTGCATGAAGGAGTTTTATCCTCATACCATAAAAAAAAAAGAAGAGTTGGGAAATAAAATGACTTTCAAAATAACCATTTCAACGGGGGTTTTTAAAACTCAAATATTGTGTCTAGCCAAGCACAACTAAATAGTCCCTTTTTTATCAACGGGGTAAAGTTGCTGCCTTGGAAACCTTGCAGGAGCCCCCAGTGCTACCGGTCACTGAATGGGACACAGATTCACGGCAAAGGATGCACACACGCTTGTGGGTTCTACCCCAAATCATGTCCCAGTGTGCAGTTTGGGCAGTAAGTGGACCTGCTTCCTGGGGCTGCAAATGACCCTTGACCCCTTCCCTGCCCCCCACCCAGCTTTCTCACACTTAGGGTAAGCAGTAATTAAGACCAACCTCACTGAGACTACAATGGCTTCTTATTAAAGACCATTTTTCCAATTGTGGTAGCTCGAACTGTTTAACCAAGGTTGTTATAAGCATAATACACTCCTGTGCTGAAATACAGAACACCAGACTACTGAACCTTTTCAGGGTCATTAAACAGCTGTAAACATTATTACAAAAATAAACCAGAGATTTCATGCTTACATTTTGGCCTAGAGCTTGCTATGCTGAGCAAGTACATTTTTTCATCTCTTACAATCAACGCTGGTGACATTTGGGCATCCAAACAAATTACATCACAAACGTTACTGAGGTGGGCAGGATACTGAGTGGTTTATTTGCCAGATGATTAATAGATAAACAGGAGGGGAGCACGGGTGACCTGTTCCGGTTTGACTGATGTGTAGACAATGCTAGGAGACAGGGCCAGAAACAGTTAAATCCTTGCTGAATTTATTAATGAAAAGATGATATTCAAATAGGGCTGCAGAGGGTGGCGATTGTGCAGCCAGGAAAGTCAGGTTGGAAGGTACGGGTCGAACTTCCCCGTCTCCCTTTGCAGATGGAACGTTGGCCAAAAAGCCAGGGGTGTCGCTGCCTTTGATGGGAAGTGGGGTTCAGCTGGGCCGGCTTCGCCCGGGGCCCCACGGAAAACCAGGCAGCTTCCTGAGTGGTGGGACAAGAGCTGGAGGACTTAGAAGAAGAAAGAGGGGGTGCTCCCTTTGTGGCTCAGTGGTTAACGAACCCCACTGGTATCCACAAGGATGTGGGTTCAATCCCTGGCCTCGCTCAGTGGGTTCAGCATCCAGCATGGCTGTGAGCTGTGGTGTAGGTCGCAGACACGGCTGGGATCCAGTGCTGCTGTGGCTGTGGTGTAGGCCGGCAGCTGTGGTTCTGACTCGACCCCTAGCCTGGGAACTTCCATATGCCTCAAAGGAGGCCCTAAAAAGAAAAAAGAAACGAAAAGAAAGAGGAGTCAAAAATGTCTTGTCTTTGAAGACTTTGGATGATTTCAGAATTGTCAAGGGCAAACAGGTCCCTCTAGCGTGTTGGCTTTTGGAGTCTAGGTTAAAACTGGAGCCCAGAACTGGAGGCTGATCACTAGCCCATCAGAGAGGAAAGAAAAATACCCACAGAGAATTCTCCTGGTCATCTTGGGAGAATAGAGCAGACCTCTCTGGTCTGAGTTCCTGGCTCACCGCCTACCTACATCACACAAAGCCAGGCAGCAGATGCTGGAGATCGAATTAGAACCATCTCACAGGGGGCAGTGATGAAGGCTATGGGCTTGTCAAGCAGCAGGATCTCTCAAGAAAAACTAAAAACCTACAAAGAGCAATAACTGTCACCCCCATCATCTCCACTGCAGCCACCACCCTCATCGTCCCCGCCGACATTAGCAACAGAGCCCCTGTCCTTACCCCCTTCCTCATACTCAGCATCTTCCTCTTTTTTGTTTGTTTGTTTGTTTTTTTAGGGCTGCACCCGAGGCATATGGAGGTTCCCAGGCTAGGGGTCCAATCAGAGCTACAGCTGCCAGACTACACCACTGCCACAGCCACACGGGATTCGAGCCACGTCTTCGACCTACACCACAGCTCCCGGCAACGCTGGATCCTTATCCCATTGAGCGAGGCCGGGGATCAAACCTGCATCCTCACGGATACTAGTGGGGTTCATTACAGCTGAGCCACAATGGCAACTCCCATATTCCCCTTTTTTATGGCCATGTGGTGTGCCCAGCACCCTGCTGGGTACTTTTGCAACCATGATCTCATTTCGCCTCACGCGCCTTTGGATGGAAGTTACCGCACCAGCTTCCCACTAAAAATGAGGAAACCGGGCCTCCAAAAATGTAAGCCCCCAAGGTGGCATGGTGGGGACACCTGACGCCAGGGCCCAAGCCGGACACCCTGACGGGCAGGGGTGAGGCGGGTAGGCTGCCTCCAGATGTCCACACCACGTTCAGTCTTGCTGGGCTGGATGTTGACAGGTGCCAGCTCCTTCATTCAAGACATGAGGAGTTCCCATCATGGTGCAGTGGAAACGAATCCGACTAGGAACCATGAGGTTGCGGTTTTGATCCCTGGCCTTGCTCAGTGGGTTAAGAATCTGGCATTGCTGCGAGCTGTGGTGTAGGCCGGCGGCTACAGCTCTGATTCATCCCCTAGCCTGGGACCCTCCTTATGCCGCAGGTGTGGCCCTAAAAGAACAAAAGACCAAAAAGAAAAAAAAGAAAGAAATGTGTGGAATGCAAGGCAGCCTCAGCTCCCGGGACAGCTCAAAGGAAGCCAAGGAGCCAGAGCCCTCACAACCCCGTGTGCCCACAAGTGGGAACAGGCAGTACATTCTAGAGCAAGCGTGTCAGGGGGCTGGCATGGGTGGGGGAGGGGATGCGGAAAGTGCCGCAAGTCTCTCAATCACTGGTTGGGGAGAGGGTCCCGCAAACATTTATTTATATTTTCTTGTTTGCGCAACATCCATCAGGGCAGATGTATTATCCCACCTGCTCCTGTCCTGCGTCAGGTGGGTTTGTCTCCCAACCAGTAAGGGGAGCGAGGGGACAGGTGGGGCTGGAAGTACCACTCACTGGTCTTCCACTGACATCTGCATGGCCTTAGGCACCTGCCCGAGCCTCAGTTTATTTGCTTCTAAAGTGGACTGATACTAACTGTCCCACACACTTCATAGGGTTTTGGGACAGCAAATGGGCTTGTAGGAGAGAAAAGGTGGCATTTAAATTAAAGACTGTGTCTGTGCAAAAACCTTTCTCAGGTGCAACCCCCGGCAGCCTTCTAGATCCAGAAAGGGCCCTCATCTGGGGGTGGCATAAAGGCTGAAAGAGGAAGGGCATAACCAAGGCACATAAAAGTGGTTAAAAAAACACTCGTTTCCCAGCTATCCCACTCTTGGGCATATACCCAGACAAAACTTTCCTTAAAAAAGACACATGCACCTGTATGGTCATTGCAGCTCTATTCACAATAGCCAAGACTTGGAAACAACCCACATGTCCATCGACAGACGATTAGATTAGGAAGATGTGGCATATATACACAATGGAATCCTCCTCAGCCAGAAAAAAGAATGAAATAATGCCATTTGCCGCAACATGGATGAAACCAGTGACCCTCATACGGAATGAAGTAAGTCAGAAAGAGAAAGACAAACACCATATGATATCACTCATATTGGGAATCTAATATATGGCACAAATGAACCTTTCCACAGAAAAAAAATCAAGGACTTGGAGAAGAGACTTGCGGTTGCCAAGGCGGAGGGGGAGAGAGTGGGGTGGTTGGGGAGCTTGGGGTTAATAGATACAAACTATTGCCTTTGGAATGGATTAGCCATGAGATCCTGCTGTGTAGCCCTGGGAACTATGTCTGGTCGCTTAGGATGGAGCATGATGATGGGAGAAAAAAGAATGTATACATGTATGTATAACTGGGTCACCATGCTGTGCAGTAGAAAAAAAATTGTATTGGGGAAATAACAAAAATAATAATAACTAATGTGAAAAAAAAAGTAAATGGGTTCCTAGTGACATTATTGGGATGTGAATTCACCAGAAGGTTGTATGGAAGAAAATAGACACCTTTATTTTGTAAAACCGAAACCAACAAACAAACAAAAACACTCATTCAATGAGGTGCACTGATTTTAACATGAAATACCATGACTTAATGTGTACAAACCTGGAATATGTGTATATTGGAAATAAGGAACTGAAGGGGGAAAAAAAAGAACCTCATTCATTGCCAACTTTCTCGGTCTAACTGGAAAGTGGGCCTCACATCATCCAAAAACACTTTTTCATGCCTGCATCTGGCAAGAAGTGGAGCCAATCTAGAGATATGCAAGCAAGACCAGGTCCTTGCCTTTGAAAGCTGACTCGGGAAGGAATGGAGAAGGACCCAGGAAAACCACAGACCAGGGGCCAGTGCTGACACAGAGGACCCTGCAAGGTGAGCTGAGGCTGGGTGTGATGGGGAAGGGGTGCAGGAGACAGAAGGGAAGGAGGACCAGTGAGGATGATGTCTGGGAACCGCCCTGAATAAGGCAGAGAAGAGGAGGAAGGGTGTGTAACACAGAGGGATCAGCATGTGCAAAATGGGGACTCGGCATAGAATGTTCCAGAAAAGGGAGTCCCCGTTGTGGCACAGCAGTAACAAACTAGACTAGCATCCATGAGGTTTGATCCCTGGCCTCGCTCAGTGGGTTAAGGATCCGGCGTTGCTGTGGGCTGTGGTGTAGATCACAGACACGGCTCGGATCTGGTGTCACTGTGGCTGGGGTGTAGGCTGGCGCTACAGCTCCAATCCGACTCCTAGCCTGGGAACCTCCATATGCTGCAGGTGAAACCATTGGAAAAAAAAAATGGTCCAAGGAAGACACAGGACATGGGCAGGGGTAGACGTGAATGTTAATCCCTGCAGCATGGAGTTTATATTTGGGCAAAACGGGGCCTCAAGAAGCCCTCACTGGAGTTGTCACATAACACATGCCCGTGGTACTGCTGTGACACAGGAGCAGTTTTCCGCAGAAGGTGCATCAGAGGAGATGGAGGAAAGCCAAAGACCAAAATAGACTCCTGGGCCACAAACCAAACACACGAGGGCCAAGGTTCTCATCATGGTGAGGGGTTCCCTGTGCAGGAGACAGAAGGGGCACTTAGAATTTGCAAGAAGGCACTGGTCCCCACTCTTCCTCTTTGAAACAGCAAAAAAAAAAAAAATTGAAAGAGGACCCACTCTATGCATCTGGCAGCCCACCCCAGCCCCTCCAAAGGTGCAGCCCAAAGGTACCCTCCATGCTCCATCCTAGTGTCACCTACTCCAGGAAGTCTTCCTGGATTTGCCCAAGGTGGGAGGCCATCACTCAGTCCCCAGAGCTCCCATGCCGTTTCTCTGGAAGTGTTAAGACAGTGTTAAGATGGTGCCTCATTCCATGGCTCTCAGAGGTCACGTTTCTTCCTCTCCTCTCCTGGGGCTTGATGAGATCAGGTGTCTTATCAGCCCCAAGCCTGTAGCTCCTGGAGGAGCCCATCCTACCAAAGGCCATCCTCTGAGCTTCTGATGATCACAGCACAGGAGAGGGAGGGGACCCAGAGCATCACAAAAATGGACCACGTTTTGTGAGCCATTGCCCTGGCCCCTCCCCCTAGCACCCAGACCATCAAGTGGAGCTTCCATTTCTCCCCAAATGGGAGGCTCTGAGAAGAAAATCATCCCCTATTTTGTTGTAATTGACATATCTGAACTGTGTCCACCTGATTAGGGAAAGCAACAAAAACTATATATATACACACACATATATATAAACTATATATATATATACACACATATATACTATATATATAAACTATATATATATATATATATATACACACACATATTTAAGCTTTTAATGAATACCCTACCTTTAAAATGATACCGCAAAACTGAGAAAGATTCCAGCAGTTGTCATGCAGTGCATTGATTAGTTCTCTTGTGCTGGCTTTCTCTCTCCCTTTTTAAACAGACTTGGTCATGACAGGAAGTTAGATATTTAATCCCCTATTAACCCGCCTCGGCTCCCTGTTCAGCCTCCGCACACAGCCGCTTCCCTAGAACAAAACAGGGGTCCTGGACCCAGAGGGGTTCCCCATAGCCCCTCCAGCTACCCCTCACCACCCTTTCACCCCTGATTAAAGCCATTTCGGTCTGAGCCCTCCTGGACTATGATATCGTGTCAAACAGTTTATTTTCCTTTCACAGAAGCCTCAGATGTGATTTGGTACAAAACTAAATAAAATGTAGAATGCCCATATGCAAGAGTGATCAAAGAGGGGCTGATGGTGAAATATTCAGAGAAGCCGGCCCAGGGAGATTTGTTCACAGGAGCACCTGTCGGAGACTTAAGCTCAGATACACATCATCTCATAAGCACACACAATCATTACTGAGCAAAATCCCAGGCGCCCCAGTGGGGCTTCTGCTGCCGGCAATAGATGGGGCCTGGCCGGAGGCAGGCCCGGGCCTCGCTCCTCTGCGGGCCTTGGAATCCCTGGTTCGGCATCTCCAGCTTCTGTGCAGGTCACCAGGCTGGTCTGGCCTGGCCTCGGCCACACCAGACTCCTGGGAGAGGAGACAAGGCTGGCCCCTGAGCTTGGGACCAATGGGGCAGGAACATCTGCTGGCAGGGCCAGGCTGCCGTGCCAGCCATGGGTGTCACTGTCACGTGCAGATGGACTCCAGGGATGGAGATGCACTTCCAACAGTTCGCATGTGCTGGAGGATGGAGCGGCCTCTGCCAGCTCTTGTTCAAATCTGTCGGCATCGGGAGAGAGAACCCCTTTCTCGGGGGGGGGGGCAGATGAGGGGACCCGCTGCCCTTTTGTGCATCTCAGCCCCTCTGGCACACTCTCCCTACAACCTCCACTTGTCCCCTGTGCCCTGTCTGCTGTTGATAGATTAGATGCCACCTCACCCAGGAGGCCCTCCTTGATGTGCCAGATCCAGGGCGGAAGTCCTCCTGTCTGACCCCATCCCCTCCCGGCTGACCCCATCCCCTTCACCGTGGCTTTCACACTGAGTTGGCTCTGTCTGTATACTTGTCCAGAAGCTCCACAAAGACCATGACCACTGGCTTCCCTGGGGTGCCCCCAGCATGGGCACAGAGCTAGGCACAGAGCCAGGCACAGAGGATGTACTCAATAAATACTTGCCAAATGAATAAATGATTGAATTAGGAAATGAATGAATGAATGAACGAACAGACTAAGCAACAGATGCTGCAGGCCTGGTCCACAGCATCTCTCCTTGGGGAGAGAAGGGGACTGGGGGAGACAGAGAGACCCCAGGCCACTCTCCCTGTTCCTCAGGGCCCAAGCCAAGCGCGAGTTGGCTCCATGCAGCCTTATCTCAAATGCCACCATCTACCCACCACCCTTTATACCCCCAGGAAGAGCTAATCCCACTCCACTTCATGGTGGATTACCTGGGTCCCTGTCTCATGCCTCGCCACCCTGTCTGGGACCTCCGGGAACCCATATCTGACCCAAACCTAAGGCTTTGCACATGACATGTACCTACAGATTGTGGCTGAATGGACACTCCAAGCCCCTCAATCTGCCCTTTATAAAACCACTTTCCTTTTTTTTTTCCCCCTTTTTACAGCCACACCTGCAGCATACGGAAGCTCCCCAGCTAGGGGTTGAATCAGAGCTGCAGCTGCCAGCCACAGCAATGCCGGAACCAAGCCACATCTGTGACCTTTGCAGCAGCTTGCTGCAATGCCAGATCCTTAACCCACTGAGAGAGGCCAGGGACTGAACCTGCATCCTCACAGACACTATCTGGTTCTTAACCCGCTGAGCCACAACGGGAACTCCAACCCACATTCCTTTTGACTGCTCTGCCTCCTTTAGTATCCTCACATCTGCTCATGCAAACATTCATTCATTCATTTCCCAGCTACCCACTGTATGCCAGGTACTGTGAAGGGCTCTGCAAAGACTCAGACGTCTCATCATCCAAAGGGCAGACACACCTGAAATATCAGCTACAGAGACTGATAACCTCTGAGTACCTTTCACTCGCCAGCTCGCCAAAGGGTCAGGAGATTAGGAGGCTTCTGAAGGCAATGCTCACAGCTCGTTCTTTTTTCTTTTCTTTTCTTTTTTTTTTCTTTTTTTTTTTTTTTAGGGCTGCACCTGCAGCATATGGAAGTTCCCAGCCTGGGGGTCGAATCAGAGCTGCAGTTGCCGGCCTACACCCCAGTCACAGCAGCACAGCGTCCGAGCCACATCTGCAACCTACACTACAGCTCATGGCAATGCCAGATCCTTAACCCACTGAGTGAGGCCAGAGATCAAACCCACATCCTCACGGGTCCTGGTCGGGTTCATTACCACTGAGCCGTGACAGGAACATTGGCCTCATTCCCCCTTTTCTAAGTGCCCAGAGCAGGGGTGGCCCTCAGGCCAGGCTTACGGTCAGGAGGACAGTGCCACTTCCTTCCTCCAGACTGCTCCACTCTGAACCTCTGCTGATACCGCCCTTCCCAACCTCTAGATCCCATCACCCCAAGATGTGGGTCCCCACACACAGTCAGGATTAAGGGGGCCGACTAGAGCAGCAGGATGCCCTCTCTGGGCGACATGCACCCCATGCCACAACCCTCCTCTGCCTGCAACAGAGCTTGCCTGGCAGGTCTGGGAGGGCGCCTAGAATCGATGACTCCCCAGGATGACTTCCCCATGCACTCTTCCAGTCTCGGGATCCCCACCTTCACCCTAGCCCAGACAGCTTTTGGCCTCGCAGGCCCTGGCCCCTCTCTGAGTCACAGCTTCCCAGGTGTCAACCAAGGATGCCAGCCAGGTTGGCCGCTCCCCTCCTCCTGCCTCCTGACTTATGTCCCCGCAGCCCACCTGACAAGGAAGGGACCTCGCAGCCAAGCTCCGATCCTGAAGCATCCCCAATCACAGACAAAGGCTGGAGTTGAACTTCACCGACACCGAACACCAGGGCTGACCTTAAAAATCAGCATTTCACTAATGGAAATGCCATTAGTGTGCGGGTCAGGGGCCATGGGCATGGGGCCGGTCCACCCCGCCCTGGACAGGCTACACATTATGGTCACAACCATGACACCAGCGTCTCTCCCACCCTCACGTCTGGTGGACTGGAAGTGTTTCCAAAGGAGGGGCCTTCGGAAGCCATGGGGCATTCTTCACCTTCAGTGCCGGGTATGAAGCAGCAAATGGCATTTAGACATGACCATGGTCAACCGTCCACCCGGCGGCTGGTGTTACTCCTTGGGTGGGAGGAGTCTCAGAGGGGTCTCTTTTCTGGGACCCTGGGTGACAGGAAACATGCCCACTGCTGCCAAAGATGAGCTGTGTCTTATTCCCAAAAGAACGGATGGCCCAGGAGCTCCAAGGTGGTACCTCCTCCATCACGTACCTGTGATGCGGGGCAATAAGCAGGTGGTTGGGCGGACTGACCTTGGTCATGCATGTAAAGCGCTTGAGGCTGTGCCTGGCACAGGGCGAGCCCTGGGTCAAGGGTCCCATGGCTACCTCTTCTGCTGGCACCACCTCAGGGACCATCTGCCCAGCCACACTTCCAGGTCTGGGTCCACACCTACAACCACTTCATCCCGGGCAGCCACTGTTCCCAAGTCCCACAGGAGTGCATCGCTCCCAAGGCCCAGGTGTGGTTGTCAAGGGGTTAATAACCTTACCTTCTTTTATGTTTATACGCGCTTGCTGCTAATGAGGACCAGCTGAACACCCCCGTTTTTAAATCTGGACAAAAGGCATGCGAAACAGGCAATTCACAGATGCAATGGAATTTGGCTAATGACCATAAAAATGTCACTCCTCACCAGAAAGCAAAAAGACTCAAAACAATAGCAAGGTTCCATTCAAAAGTAATGATAGGAAAAGCGATGCCAAGGCCTCGTAAGGACCCCGAACGTCCTCTGTGGAATCGTGGCACAGCCCAGGCAGAGCCTGGGCTCCATCCCTGGCTTCCCTTTCAAAGGCAGCAACCCAGGGCCATGAGGCCAGATCTTAAACACCATTGACAGAGGCTTCCGGAAGCCAGCCTAGGAAGGCACGCATTCTAGAAAGTTCTTCCCCAAGAAAAGGCCCTGCTGTGAGATGATGAAGCACATGCTTTTATTCAGAGGAACCTATTAGAAAGCATTCAAGTCCTGCCAGGAAGCCAGGCTGCGGGGCAGCAGCTCATGTACAGTGGATACGGCTGGACCCAACCAACGAGCTCCCCTTCCCCAAGGGAGGATGGCCCACAGGTTCCTGCCAGCCTACGTCTGGCGACTCTCCCCTGCACCCCTGGGCCATCTACATTTAAGTATGATGAGCAAAGATCATGCTTTCCCTGCAGCATGAATGAGAATTCATGCCAAAGACGTCCACGAAATGGCCCCTCCACCTCCCTGTGCAGTCTCACTTCTCACCACTCTCCTTCGCCTTCTGCTTGAGGGTGTGGGGAGGCCATGAATGAGAACTGTGCACCCTGCCTCCCCCCGCAGAGCCATGCCTCTCGAGGGGAGGGAGGCACAGACGATGGTAAGGTGGCAAAGCTGGAGACACCGTAGAGACACTTTAGGTCCTTAGTCACTTGGCCCGATGTGCCCATTTCATGGATAGGTAAACTGAGGCCAGAAGCTAGGTGATAACCCACCTAAGGCTACAGGGCACATTAGCAGATAAGTGTCTATATCTGACTTCCCTTGGTTACCTGTTTAGTAGGTGCTAACTACATGCTGGCTGGTTGGGTGGATGAAAGAAGAACTAATGCACAAATAAACAGATGAACAGTGTAACCCTCAAATTCTGGAATACCTTTGCCTCTACCTCCTCAGCAGCCCAATGGGGGCCAGCAGCTGCAAAAGACTCTTAAACAATACACCTTCCTTCACCAGACCCCCAACTTACCAATCTCTCTCTCTTTCTTCTTTCTTTCTTTCTTTTTTTTTTTTTTTTGCATTTTAGGACACATGGCTAGAGGTCTAGTTGGAGATACAGCTGCCAGGCTGCACCACAGCCACAGCAACCCAGGATCTGATCAGCATCTGTAACCTGCACCACAGCTCATGGCAATGCCAGATCCCTGACCCACTGAGCAAGGCCAGGGATCGAACTCACATCCTCATGGATACTAGTCAGATTCATTTCCGCTGTGCCACCATGGGAACTCCTCCCTCTCTCTCTCTCTCTCTCTCTTTTTTTTTCCATAATTCCTTCTGCAATCAGATAATATAAAATTAGGCTCTTGATTATATCATGTCCTGTGTGTACTGAGCAACCTTGGGGGCCTTACAATCAGGAAGCCTGTTAGCTGGAGCCTCCCAGCTTCTGCAGAGCCTGGAGCACCCATGAAGTTCATGAACCAGCTGCTGCTGTTTGAGTCTCTGCCACCCTCGGGGCTGTGAGATCCTCCCAGGAGGCCTCCTCGAGGTGGTCTGAGGCTGCGGCCAGCACACAGGGGACTAGAGAAGTTCAGGATCCCCCCCTGCATTCCTGAGAAAGCAGGCAAGAAGAGCGAGGATGGAGTGAGAGCCAAAGAGAACCCCAGTTAGAAACACACTTCAGGAGGTAGGAGAGAATGTTTCCATTCGCTCGTCCATGTGTTTGATTTGCATCAAATTACATCAGGTTGATGTGATGTAACATGACATCCCCCCCGAAACGCATAAATCAAGGCACCCCATAAATTTAAAGGAATAGAGCTCTTTTTCAGAAGTGGCTAATTACTCATAAACAGCAGATATTTTATTGCCGTTAAAGTCAGTAGCAGGTTTTTAATAGCCAGAGCGTTTTGTAACTCAAAGCTTTTCATAACACAGGCCTGGGGAAGCCAAGCATTACCTGTTTGTAGCTCCCTCGAGTGTGACAAAGATCTTGCAGAGGTAGCCCACCTCTGGAGGGGGGAGCTCCCACCACCACATCCGAGCCCAGCTGGGGTGTGTGCCCAGCCCTGCATCAGCACAGCCCTGCTGGGAGGTGAGCCTGGCACTGGGGCCCACCCTCTGTCTGGGAAGGGGCTTCGTGAAAACACTACCCCCAGGGCTGGAGACTTTTACTGGGATCTGGGACTTCCTGCATGCTCCTGGGGATGGTTTCCTGTCCACGCCACTGGGGAGCGGAGTTAACCAGACAGACTCCTCACCAAATAGGCAGGCATCCATCTCCTCCACCCACACCCTCTACTGGTCCCCACCTGGCAGAAGCCCTCTCTTCCTCAGTCCTGGGGTTTGGGTGAGCTGTAACCATGCCTCAGATCCTGCTTGTGGGATTCCTTTGAGCCAATCAGAATATTCCAACCCTTGGCCTTGGTGATAGGTTCAAGGCTCAGCACGTGACCTAATTCCAGCCAATGAGAGTGAGGACGTGGGCTTGTTAGGGAGCTTGAGATGCTTCAGACACTTTCCTGCAAGGTCTGGAACTTCAGCAGCCATTCTGCTCCCAAGAGTCTGAAGCCACTGGCGATAGCATAGATGTAGTGCCAAGAAGACGTCAGCTCCTAAGTGACATAATTTAAGCTCCTGGATCAAATGACACCTGAAGCGGAACCATTTACATACATTGCAGTGACATCTTCTCCTGGTGCCTTGAGCCAATTTGGGTTGAATTTCTCGTTGCTTGAAACCAAAGGAGTCTTGGCTGAAAAAAGGGTTCCTCCCTTCCAGAACCCCCTGCACTGCTCATCTTCTACTCAGCTCATCCAGCCTCCTCCTGCTCAGGATCATAACAACTCACTTCCATCTTTGCTCTCTTCCACTGAGTTCATTCAAATCTAGACCGGCCATGCCCAGAAGGCTCCACGCATAGCCCAGGGTCCTGAGCCACACACTGGCCTGGGCTTTTCTAGAAATGTCTGGTGTGAAGGGAAGAGGGAGACTCAGCCTTCTTGTGTGTGCCCTGGACACAGAATAAGTCTCCACAGCAGGCACTAAGATTGCATGTCTCATCCAGCCCAGCCGTCTGCTTGCCATTTGCCAAGGGATCTGGAATTCTACCACTGGGTCTTTCCTGCAGGGCTTTTTTGGTTGCTTCAAGGAAAAGTGATTTTTATCCATTTAAGCCATGATAGTCCAGAAGTCTTCAGAAGGTTGGTGTGGATTTAACAGGCTCTCTCTCAGCAGAGAGGCTTTGCACGTGCTATTCCTTCTAGATTGTTCCCTGGGTAACAAATCTACAGCCAGACGCCACTTTCGAGGGATGCCTCCCAACTTCACCAGCCCCCAAAGATGCCCTGTAATAGGGCAGAACCCCGAGTGCTCAGCTGACTGTATTACCTACGTTCGATAAAGACATCTACTGGCTGATGAAGAAAAGTGACACCTGGAGTGTGCCGTGTTGCATGGTTTACAAAGCACCGCCTCGCCGGCATCCCCCTCGCTCTCTCTGCCCACCCTGCCCTCTAAGGATTCCCGGCCTCCTCTTCACTGTACAGAGATCCCCAGAGGGACCAGGTTCCCACCCAGTGCCCCTGCTCCAAGCACAAGCTCCTCTACAGCTCATTGTGCGCATGTCAGAGATGCGAGAGCATCTGGATACGTGGCCCCTGAAATGCGGCACCCAGAGCAGACAGAGCATCACAGGGAGAATGAAAATGAGCTGCAGCCAGGCCTTGTCTCCAGCCGTCCCCATGGCCTGGGGACAGTGTCCCTGGGCTGGCATTAGCTAAGCCTCAGGGAAGCCACTGGGAACAATCCTCCCCCCACCCAACCCCCCAAGTGTACACATAGCCAAGCAAGGAGGCAGCCCGGGCCCCTGGCAGAGCAATGGGACTGGATGGAGAATGTGCTGCCCAGGCCCTGGGAACCTTGCCCCGTGTCTGTCTTCCAGAGGCCACGCTCAGACGGCTGGCAGGGAGTCTGACACCGCAGCGCCTGGCCTCCCCTGGAATCCCAGTCATGTTCCTGCTTGTTTGCCTGCCCACCTGCCCCCACCTCCTCGCCGCCCTTTGCAGCGACCACTCCCTTGCCCTGTGCCTTGGCACAGCTGCTGGGGCTGCCAGCCTGGCTCCTGCTGGAGCCCCCGGGAGGGAACCCTGCCCTTGCATGCCCTTCGCACAGGCTGGGCAGGCCCTCAGTGGCTGGGGACAGATTGAGCAGGCTCTGCAGCGCCTGTCATCTCACTCCAAGAAACCCAGCTGGCCAGGGACCTGCATGTGTAACCTCTGATCTACGAAATTGCTTGTTCACCCCCAGCATCCCTGGACTCCACCAGCCCCAATGCCCAGCAGTGAGAGAGAAAAGGGATTTCCAGATCCACTTGTTCACGCATTCATTCATTTAACCTGGCACAGAACAGCCATTCAATCGATCTCTACTTCCCCCATTAGTCATAAACTCTGCAAGGGTAGCAGCATTATCTCCTGCTGTTATCACTCTATCCCCGATGCCCACCTGAGTGCCCGGAGCACCCAGCAGGCTTGTTGTCTGTTTAATTTTTATTGTAAAATATGCAGAATACACTTAATAAATATTTACTGAGTGGATGGAGAGACAAAAGCATGGGTGGGTGAATGGAAGGAGGGGCCAGTGGATGGAAGGATAAAGGGACAGACTGATGGATGAATTGATGAACGGATGGATGTTTGGGTAGATGGATGGATGGATGAATGGAAGGATGGATGCATGGATGGATGGAGTGACTAAGCATCTTTTTATGTGTTTGGTGATACAAGGAGTGTGGAATCAAGCCTGGACAAGTCTCCTCTAGAAGAGAACAGAGCCTTGGCCTCATACCAAAACTGAGAGCAGGAAGAGCAGAATACGTGTCCCAAGGGATCTAGTCCTACAAGAAGGTATCAGGAGAATTCAGAGGAAGGTGAGGAGACAAAAATCAGAACGCATCACATATGTCTTAACATCTAGCAACCTTTTTCTCTGGCAATTAGGGCCCTGCGGTTTTCCAGGCACCATCAGTGCTTGCTAGGAAAATGAACAGTCCTAGTGAGGAGAGGGGCTGCTCTAGGGGGGTCTTTCTGGTGCACTTTCCTGAGGCTTAAGTCAAGTTTAAACCTCTGGGGTCCAGGTCCTTGGCTTCAGGGGTTTTTCTGTGGAGCTCTGCTCCATAAAACCCTCCACTCTCTGGTAGCTCAGGGTCCCTTCACCTGTTTCAGAAAAGAAATCAAGTGAAAATCACGTAACAGGGCTCACAGCCGCGCCCCGATAGCAGGCATCACATATTCCTTCCCGACGCTTTTCGCCACAGCGCTGCGCTGCAATAAACCACCTTCTCACTTTTGCCATGTTTTTGTACCCCCGCTAATATTTTTTTAATTAATTCACTATTTTTTACTTTAATGCATTTAAAAGGAAACTATATCATTACCCTAAATGGAAATTTGTATCACTTGCTCTAAATTAAAGGTAATTATAAAAATAAATAAAATGAGAACAATGTTATTAAATTCTGGCTGAACACTGCTGCCTGCCGCAGGCTCTGGCCCACGGCCTGCTCTTCTTACAGAGGGAGCGGACAAAGGCAGAGGGTGTTAGAAGTTCCCGTGGTGGTTCAGTGGTTAACAAATTCGACTAGAGATCATGAGGTTGAGGGTTCGATCCCTGGCCTTGCTCAGTGGGTGAAGGATCTAGTGTTGCCATGAGCTGTGGTGTAGGTCGCAGACGTGGCTCGGACCCCGAGTTGCTGTGGCTCTGGCCATAGGCCGGTGGCTACAGCTCCCATTTGACCCCTAGACTGGGAACTCCCATGTGCCGCTGGAGCAGCCCTAGAAAAGGCAAAAAGACAAAAAAAGAAAAAAAAAAGGCAGAAGGTGTTAGAGATACACTGGAGCCAGTGGGCATCCCCCGCACTCCTGGAGGGCTGGGGAGAGTGAAGGGTAGGTCTCATCCTGTGACCCCAGCTAGTTGACTGGGGTGGTCCCTGCATCTCCTGAAGTTGTCATGGGCGCCCCAATGGCTGGCTTCTCCCTGGTCAGCACAGCATCTCCTTTAGCCTGTGAGGACCTTCCGATCAGAGCAGATTAGGACCTTCTTAAGAAGTTCTGGGGTTTTCGGGTTTATTTTTTGTTGTTTTTTCTGTTTGCTTGTTTTTGTTTTTGACTTTTTGTCTTTGCTAGGGCCGCACCTGCGGCATATGGAGGTTCTCAGGCTAGGGGTCTAATCGGTCTAATCGGAGCTGTAGCCACCGGCCTACACCACAGCCACAGCAACGCAGGATCTGAGTCATGTCTGTGACCTACATCACAGCTCATGGCAACGCCGGATCCTAAACCCACTGAGCATTAACCACTGAGCCACGCCGACGGGAACTCCAAGAAGTTTTGAATAAGTGGGAATAAGCTGACGTTCTTCCCCATTAAAGAAAAAACTCAATGTGAACTATATACTTCTGCCTCTCTGCCTCCTGGATCTTTCCCATACCTGTCTTTGACCTTTATGTCTCCAAAGCCCATGGAACCTTGTCAGGGTCAGAAGTCTGCTCCATCTTCCCATGGAGGATGGGGTGCCCTTGCTCCCCCGAGGCCTCAGGCCAGCAGCCAGCCTCCACTGCCCCTCCCCGGGGATCTCATCATAAGATCTCGGCTCCCCTTTAAGTTCACAGAAGAGAAGGGTCCTGTCTGTTGCAAACATAGGTTCAGCTCACAAGGGAAGGAGAGACAGTGAAAGCAACCAAAAGACAAACACGTATGATCAACATGTTTATATTAAGCATGGTCAGTCTCCCCTGGCACCCCAGAACAAGTGAGCCACAGACTCTCCTCTGAAAAAGCAGGTAAGAACGGAAAATAGCGAAGCGGTCCTCAGACTGGATCTTGAAAAGCTACCTTGCTTTTTCCCTTTCAAGAGAAGAACATTTCAAATATTGCTGAAATCTTTATAAGAACAACTAAATAGATGAGGTTTAGTTTCCCAAGGAAGCACGCTTTTTTCTCAAAGGGTGCAAGGGAGAATTTAGGATACTTTTTTAAAAAAAGATTTTGTTTTTCCTGATATTGCCTGGGCTGATGCTTCTGACGCTGGAGATTATCTGCGCAGCAGCCGGGCTTGTTGTAATTAACACATAAGTAGCAGCTCCACTTCCTAGTAATATATTTTCCTAAGACTTTGATGATGCTGAGCGATTTTGAATCCCACATTGCAGACTTTGAAGAAACTGCATTGGATAGAGACACCTTAGATGAAATTGAAAATAACTCGAGTTTAATATGCCGCCCCTGGAGCCTTGTGGAAAGAACGGGTTAAAGATATCGGAGCATGCCGTCCAGCGGGTGTCGGGAAGTCGGTCTTGCAGGGTCCCCCAAGGCATAGAGCCGTGGGCCATTGGGCCCTTCTTCTTTGGGGGAGGTTGGGCCCCTGAGTGGCTTCTTTGGTCTCAAACATAAACGACTTCCTTAAAGGATTTAATTAATTCTTAAATGTGCACAGAGCCCATGAGCACAAACATTAACTTGCTAAAAGCATTAAGCCAGATTCTGTTCTCAGCCACTCACAAGCAGTTCCCCGTGACTTCGCTGGGACTGCCACACACAGGCGGGCACCCAGCATCCTTGGCACCCAGCTCCTACAAGCACTAGGCTGGGACTCATCCAGGGGCCGGCACCCCAGTCCGGCCTCTGCTCCAGCCCCGGCGAGAAGCACCCGGGGAGTACTCTGTCCCCTCTCCCCTCTGCTTTCTTTCCTCTTCACTGAGCTCCCCGGGCCACTGATGGCTTCTCCGTGCCTGGCAAGGACACCGAAGAGCAGAGGGCACGTTGGGAGACCTGCTCTGATGGGGCGAGCTGCGGTGAGCGGGCCTCACACTGAAGCCTCCCCAGATGTGAGCACATTAGGAAAGCGAACGCATTGCCTCTTCTCGGACCCAGGCCAACCAGGCCTCCTCCAGGACGCCCCAGCCTCCTCCTATCCAGACCTCACACTGTCGATGCATTTACCAGCCCGCTCTCATCTGCTCTTGTTCACCACCCAAGTTTCCTTTGTGTTGGCTGTTGTAGGCACAATCTGATTTAGAATGGCAGGAGCAACATTTATCACCTATAAAATAGCCCTGTGCACACACACATGCATGCGTGTGCATACACACACACACACACCACACGCACACACGTGTATGCATATGCATGCATTTCTTTTCTTTTCTTTTCTTTTCTTTTTTTTTTGTCTTTTTAGGGCCTCTCCCGCAGCATATGGAGGCTCCCAGGCTAGGGGTCGAATTGGAGCTGTAGCCACCGGCCTATGCCACAGCTCAACAACATGGGATCCGAGCCGCGTCTGCACCCTATAGCACAGCTCACAGCAATGCCAGATCCTTAACCCAGTGAGTAAGGCCAGGGATCGAACCTGCGTCCTCATGGATGCTAGTCAGATTCATTTCTGCTGAGCCACGACAGGAACTCCCTATGTGTGCAGGTCTAATGACAATCTCTGCTGCTGGCCACAGATAAGGAATATGCAGTGTTGCAAGGGGTATAAGTCAGTAGTATTTTTTTGGAAAGCAGTTTGTCATTATAAATCCAAAGCCTCAAAAGTATTTATAACCTATGACTCAGCTTTCCACTCCTAGAACAAACCTAGAATACTATCAGTGACAAAGATAAAACTGGGCTGAAATGCTCCTTAGAGCAACAAAAGTCAGAGTTGACCTAAATGTCCAAGAGGGGAAAAATGCTTAAATAAAGGCTGCTGCAAATACAGTGCATTGACACCACGCTTTCAAAAAACATTTCAGAAGATGGGAAAATGCTCATGACATCATTTTATGTGAAACAGAAAACTGTGATTACCTTTTAACACCAGTTCGGAGAAAGAAAAATATGGACATATATTTAAAAAACCAAAAACCAAAAGGAACTATAACAAAATGTTAACAAACTATTACCCTGAAGAGGTTGGGGGGAGATCGTACCACTGTGTCTTTTGTGCACTTTCCAAATTATGTCGTGGGCAGGCATCATTTCTCTACTTAGAAAACTATAAAAGTTATTTTTGAAGAGAAAGCTGAAATGAAAGAAAACCCACCTCCATTTGAGAGAGATCAACCTCCAACCCTTTTTAAAAAAATTTGGGGCTAACTGGCCCTATATCTGTAGTTTGGATTACAGTGAAATAAATGAGAGTTTAAAATAATAATAAGCTTGGGAGTTCCCATTGTGGCTTAATGGGTTAGGAACCTGACTAGTATCCATGAGGATGCGAGTTCGAGCCCTGGCCTCGCTCAGTGGGTTCAGGATCCAGCCTTGCTCAGAGCTGTGGCTCCAATTCATCCCTTAGCCTGGGAACTTCCATATCCTGCAGGTTCGGCCCTAAAAAGCAGTACATAAATAAAATCAGAATAAGCTTTATAATGATGGAAATGTTTTAACTGCATACTTTTGATTAATAGGTGATTCCCGGAAGTGGTGCTTTAGTGACGATTGTGTGAGGGAAACAGGGGCCCTCCGAGGGGGTCCAGAAAGCCTTCGAAAGCCCTTTCCGTCCGCACCATACAACCCTCCTCTCAGAGGACCCTCCCCGCCACCCCCCATCTCTGCCAACCCCCAGCACAGTGCCCAGCACAAACTGCTGCTCCAAAAGATACCTGAAGCGAACAAATAAAGATGCTTTCTCATGAAAGGTGGACACAAGCTTGAAGGAGTCTCTCTCCTGGGATAGCTGGATTTTTACAACCAACCCCAGAAGACCAAATAAATAGTTCCCTTAAGTCCAACAATCACTTACTGAGTGTCTACCATTTAGAGTCAGTGGAGGAAAGGGCTTTAAGTTCATTTTCTCTCATTCATGCTCCAGCCGCAGCACAATGGGAATCCGTGACAGCCTATCACCGGGGAAGGCTGCCTTCCCAGAGAAGAGAAGGAATTGCACAGACTAGGTCAGGGAGGGTGCCTTCATTTTAGGACATGTCACCCCCCCCCAACCCAGGACACTTCCTGGGCATCAGAAACGATGACATGATATTCAGAAATCTATGGTAATAGGCCTGGAAACAAAGTCTGCACAATCATATTGATAGATGCCCAAAACGCCTCTGACAATATTGTGTATTCACTTCCGATTTTTTTTTTTTTAATCTTTTTAGGGCCACACCCAAGGCATGTGGAAGTTCCCAGGCTAAAGGGTTGAATTGGAGCTACAGCTGCCTGTCTACACCATAGCCACAGCAACAAAGGATCCAAACCGCATCTGTGACCTACACTACAGCTCATGGCAATGCCTGATCCTTAACCCACTGAGGAGGGCCAGGGATCCGACCCACATCCTCATGGATACTATTCGGGCTCATTACTGCTGAGCCACAAGGAGAACTGCTCATTTCCAATTAAAAAAAAAAAAAAGCTTGATAATGCAAAGATAAGTTCAGCAAAATAACTATCTCTCCACAACCCCAAAACCTGCCTTATGGTAAAACACTAGCAGCACTTTCATCAAAATTAAAAACAAACTAAAGATGTGAAGATGCGTTGTCACCTCAATTCTTAAATATTGTTCTAGAAGCCACTAGCAAAGAAAACCAAATACAAACTATAAATATTGGAAATAAGAAAAAAATCATCATTACTTTCCAATAACATGTTTGACCATCTAGAACACTTTACTGATTATTAAAACTCAGAGAATCAGTATTTAAATAAAATCAGCCATGGGGGTATTGAGGTAACAAACGGCACCTCTCCTCTGCTCTGATACTCCGAAGTCCTGGAAATGCCATACTTTTTTTTTTTTTTCATGTAGCACAATTCCCTAAAGGCCCTGGAAGATAAGAAAAGGGGGCATCAGCATGGCAGAAATTTTGAGGTATTTTATTCCTGGAAAATGGAAAATAAATGGGATCAGCTTGCTAGGAGAAGATCAAACACACTCAGGGGAAACAACTTGAAAGAGTTGAATTGAGGGGTTCCCATTGTGACTCCGTGATAATGAACCCAGCTAGTATCCATGAGGATGCGGGTTCCATCCCTGGCCCCTCTCAGTGGGTTAAGGATCTGGCATTGCCATGAGCTGCGGTGTAGGTGGCAGACATGCCTCGGATCTGGCATTGCTGTGGCCATGGTGTAGGCCAGCGGCTAAAGCTCCGATTTGACCCCTAGCCTGGGAACTTCCATAGGCTGCAGGTGAGGCCCTAAAAAGGCAAAAAGAAAAAGAAAAAGGAAGAACAAAAAGGAAAAAGAAAGAAAGGAAGACACGAATTGATGCCGAGACACTCAGGACCCTGAGTGAACATATGGTGGTAAGAAAGAGCCTCACCTGCGAAGCCAAACAGCAAATACCACCCTATAAAGGCATGAAGCTCCTGACCTCTAGAGTGAGAGGCTTGCCAAGAAGCAAAGAAGGGCTTAAGGTAGCTGCTGACATAGTGAAGAAGAAAATAAGCAGGGCAGCCCTGCTAGGAAGGCCAGGACCCCGTCTCCCACTGCCAGAGGGAAAGCCCACTCCCTTGCTAGTGGGACAGGGTGGGGAGGAGCGCAGGCAAGTCCCAGCCTGGCCCCTTCCTGTCTGCCCCCCATCCTGCAGTGCACACCTTTAGGGGGAGCCAACAGTCCTGGAGTCCTTCTCGCCAAGGAGCCAGCAAGCATCCCTCCCACCCCGTGGTGAGGCCTGAGGGTACCAGATCTACAGAACCACCTACCAGCTGCCCACCTGAAGCCATTGGCCCTCTTCTTATAAACACAAGTGATGAAAAGCTCACTAGACACATGAGAGAAGCTCAAAACATATAAAAAGAAGAAGAAAGATGAACTTGAGAAAAAAAGTTAGAGAAAATTTAGAGAAAAGGAAGAATTTAATTGAAAATTCCCTTTAATATCTTTAGAAAGAATAGTGAGCATATTGCACCCACTAAAGAGCAATTGGAAAAGAAAAAAAATGAAGGTGTTGGAAATTCAAATTTTATTTATTTATTTATTTATTTATTTATTTATTATCTTTTTAGGGCTGCCCCTATAGCATATGGAAGTTCCCAGGCTAGGGGTTGAATTGGAGCTGCAGTTGCTGGCCTACACCACAGCCCCAGCAATGCCAGATCCAAGCCATGTCTTTAACCTACACCACATCTCAAGGCAACGCTGGATCCTTAATCCACTGAGTGAGGCCTAGAATAGAACTTGTATCCTCATGGATATTAGTTGGATTCGTAACCTGCTGAGCCACAACAGGAACTCCTCAAAATTCAAATTGTAATTGCATATATTTTTCAAGCCAATTGATAATCTGAAAAACAAATATGCTTGGTCCAGGCCATATTTCTCTCGTGGAAGATAATGCTGAAAGGAGCATGAAAGAAAGAAAGACAGAAGGAAAGACAGGAAGGAAGGAAGGAAAGAAGGAAGAAAAAAAAGAGAAAGAAAGAAAGAAAGAAAGAAAGAAAGCAAGAAAGAAAGAAAGAAAGAAAGAAAGAAAGAAAGAAAGGAAAAGGAAAGAAAGAAAAAAGAAAAGAAAGAAAAGAAATAGAAAGTGAAGGAGAAAAACTAAGAGACAGAGAGGTACAACCCAGAAGGTTTAGTATTCATCTAGTAGAATTTCCAGAAATAAAATAAACCATTAAAAGTTAAGAAATAATGCTGCTGCCGATGTCAGCAGAAAAAGAAAGTCTCTATAGACTGAAAAAAATAAAAAGATTAAATTTGAAAGAAACTCTCAGGCACCAGGAAGTTTTCTGAGGAGAAAAAAAAAAAGAAAGATTTACATACCGTCTCATCCGAAACTTCCAGACTCTCAGAAAAACAATGGCCAAAAATGGAGGATAATGTGAGAAAAAGAAAATATATATACATACAGAATGTTGTAAATCAAGTATAATGAAAAATAAGAAAAAAGAAAAGAAAGAGAGAAAGAAAGAAAATGAAAAAAGAAACGAAAAGAAAAAAGAAACAGCTAACTCAGAAAGAGTGAGAATTGGTTTGCCATCAGACTTGTCATCAACATTAGGTGTCTCAAAACAATCAAGGAATATTATCAAAGGGCTGGAGGAAGCTATTTTGAACCTAGGTTTCTATACACAGCATCAAGGGCAAGATAAAATTAACACATTTTCATCCATGAAAGGATTCGGATATCTCTGAAGGAATGAGTATAACAGAGGAAACAAAATTTTTAAACAGGGGTGAACCAAATATCAGTCGAATTTTATACTTAAGTCTAGCTAATGCCTAGTGCATAATGTTATAAAAGTGGGAAATTAAAATCACAGATCATCATAATATGAAAGGAAGGGGAAAGGGGGTGAAGCTGGGCTTGAAAGACAGATCAGATACAAAGTGAAAGTGCGGTCAAGGTCTCATCTTGTTGAAGGGACGTTGTGGATGCTGAATGCACACACACACACACACACACACACACATACACACACACGTTTAAATGTACATGTTAGAAATTAAGTGCTGCCACTACATAAATAAATCCCAGCTTTACAAGTTCTAAATCCAAAAAATAAAAGAAAATGTAACAAAGAAAATTTGACCCATACAATAAAAGGGAGAAAATAATTTTTAAAAAAACTTGATATAACATGATAACAGATAGCATAAATTAAGACAGCAGGAATAAAACCACACATGTCCATAAACTTCATAAACATTAGTGGGTTAAAATCATACATAAAAGAGACAGAATGTCAGATAATAGATTAGGTTAAATATATGTCCACAATTCCCAATTTTATACTCTTTATGTGAGAACATGCTTATACATGGATGTGGAAAATATAGGAATGGTAAAAACACATATGAAACAATTCGCAAAATAAAGATACAGGTTGTAATACTAGTATCAAAATACAGCATTTAAAGCAAGAACACTAAATAGGTAAAGGGGGATTTTTAGGTCAAAAAAGGGGTATGATCGATTAAAAATCTGTAACAGTCAGTTACAAGCTTCTGTGCACTTAACAACACAGCTTTAAAATACATGATGCGAAAAGCAGAATAATTTAATGCAACTTCAATTTTCAAGGGGAATATTCATATGAAAAATAGAGTTTTAAAATAAATTTAAAAATTATGGTGGCAGAATGCCACACCAATGGAAAGCATGAAACCTTTATAAGCACCCATGCAACATTTCAAAGATGTTACATGTATTAGACACACACACTTCAATAAGGCTCCATAACATAGGAACATATTAGCTGTATTAATCAAAAGTAAAAACAAAGGGATAGCAAAAAAAAAAAAAAAAAATTCTAGGATGTGGCAAAAGTAATATTCAAAAGAAATTTTGTAACTTTAAATGTAATGACTCGAAAGTGAGAAGAACTGAAAACCAGTGAAGTAATAAGCCTTCAAGTTAAGAAGCAGGGGGGAAAAAGTAAAAAGAAACCCGAAGAAAATAGAAGGAAGAGATTCATAAAAATAACGGCAGAAACTAATTAAATCAAGTACCCTCCTCCTGCCTTTGGGGGAAAAAAAAAAGACTCACTAAAAGCTGGTTCTTTGGAAAGATCAAGAAAACAACTTGACAATATGGACAGGAATAAAGAGAGGATGTACAAATAAACATTAGAATTGACAAAGGGGAAATAAACTCAGATACAAAGGAGACAAAATTATAATAGAATATAGGACTTTGTATCTTTACTTTGAAACGCTCTAATAAAATAAATGACTGTCCATTAAAAATGATCAGTCTTAAATACCTGAATAAAGTAATAACTGTAGCAGAAATGTGTACGATAATAAAGTTACATCAAAAAAAAAGGAAGAAAGAAAAGCCAAGTTTTATACTCATAGTTTGCTAGACCTTCAAAGGAACAGATTATCGCTATGTTTATAAACTGTCCCAGAGCACAGAAAAACAGACGACTCCCCGGTTCTTTCTCTGAGATGAAGACAACGCGCCCGGGGAGAGCATAGGAGAAAAAGAGAAAGAGAAAGAGAAGGATGAGGAAAAAGAGGAGGAAGGAGAAAAGAGAGGGAGAGGGAGTAAGTCCTCGGATTTACTGGGCACTCAATGAGCAGGAGGAGGATGGGGGAGGGGGGAGGTGAGGAGGGGGGAGATGAAGAGGAGGGGGGAGAGGTGGGGAGGAGGAGGGGAGGTGAGGAGGAGCGGGGAGGTGAGAAGTAAGAAGTACTGCTAATACAAGCACCATGTATAGCAGCTAAATGATGATTTCGTTTATAAACACTGATGTAAACACCCTAAAGAAAATATCCATGAAACAAACCTGGAAATGTATTAAGAAGATAATTCATCAAAGAACAACCGGAATTTACTCCAATAATTCAAGAATCGTTCAATAACAGGGAAACCTATCGATTCACCATATTAATATCTTACGGGAGAATAAGCAGATCATATCAACAATGTCCCTAAAATACTTGATCAAACAACATTTCTTCCTCCTTTACAAAAAGATAAATGGCCTATGTCATACATTGTTTGATGGAAAAATATTGGAAGACTTCCTGCAACAAGAAACTTTGTCCTACAATTCTTTTTTTGGGGGGGGAGGGCACACCTAGGGGTTGAATCGGAGCTACAGCTGCCAGCCTACACCACAGCCCCAGCAATGTTGGATCCGAGCCCCATCTGCGACCTACACCACAGCTCACGGCAATGCCAGATCCTTAACCCACTGAGCAAGGCCAGGGATTGAACCCACAACCTCATGGGTCCTAGGCAGATTCTTTTCCACTGCACCATGACGGGAACTCCCATTGTCCTAGAATTCTTAGCTAATCAAACAATGTAGGAGTTCCCGTCGTGGCGCAGTGGTTAACGAATCCGACTAGGAACCATGAGGTTGCGGGTTCGGTCCCTGCCCTTGCTCAGTGGGTTAACGATCCGGCGTTGCCGTGAGCTGTGGTGTAGGTTGCAGACGTGGCTCGGATCCCGCGTTGCTGTGGCTCTGGCGTAGGCCGGTGGCTACAGCTCCGATTCAACCCCTAGCCTGGGAACCTCCATATGCCGAGGGAGCGGCCCAAGAAATAGCAACAACAACAACAACAATAAAAGACAAAAGACAAAAAAAAAACAGTGTAATTTTTAAAAGGAAAAAGAAAATATGAGATACAGTTATTGACAAGGAACAGACAAAACTGTTACTATTAACAGCTGAAAATGACTATACACAAAAAAGTACAAAGACGTATTAAACTGTCGGTACTAATAAATGTGCAATTAGAGGTCAAAGATAAGACCAATTCACCGAATACTACTGTATCTTATACACTAAAAGCCAATTAAGGAGTTCCTGTTGTAGCTCCATGGTAACGAACCCAACTAGTATCCATGAGGATGTGGGTTCCATCCCTGATCGAGTCTCTCAGTGGGTTAAGGATCTGGCATTGCTATGAGCTGTGGTGTATGTCTCAGATGAGGCTCAGATCTGGCACTGCTGTGGCTGTGGTATAGGCCGGTAGCTACAGCTCTGATTTGACCCCTAGCCTGAGCACTTCCATGTGCCACGGGTGTGACCCTAAAAAGTAAATAAATAAATAAATGAATAAAATAAAAATGATTACAGGAAAAACTTAAACACCCAGAAATAAATATAAGAAGAGATGGGCCCAGGCCCATCAGAAGTATATATAACTTTCTGGAAGGGCACAAAATAAGACTTGGATAAATGAAGAGATGTACTGATGTACTATGTTCATGGATGAAAAGATGATACTGGAAATATGTAAACTTTTGTGAAACTAATCTATACATCCAAGTCAAATTGCGAGTAGGATCATTTAGCAAGTGAGATCTAAAATTCATCTGAAGAAAAACAAAACAAAACACATGGTAAGTGCCAAGTAAATTTTAAGAGAATAAGGAAAGGGCATGCAAACTATCAAATCAAAATACAGTAAAACTATAGTAATTTCAGTAATATGGTCATATAGAGAAGTAGATAAATAAGTCAAGAGACCAGACAGAGAAAGCTCTAAAAGAGATACATGGTTTAGATGAAGGTAATGACTCAAAGGCAGGGAAAGAATAGATTGATGGGTAAATGCACTGGGACAATGGGCTATAATTTAGACAAATCCTTCACATGAAATAGTTTGCACAAAAATTTTTATTATTTATTTATTTATTTATGTTTGCTTTTTAGGACCGTACCCAAGGCATGTGGAAGTTTCCAGGCTAGGGGTCCAATCGGAGCTACAGCTGCCTGTCTACGCCACAGCCACCACAATGCCAGATCCTTAACCCACTGAGCGAGACCAGGGATCGAACCCACATTCTCATGGTTCCTAGTTGGGTTCGTTAACCACTGAGCCATGAAAGGAACTCCCCAAAAATCTTTTTAAAACTAAGAAGTCTGGTCACTTACGATGGAGCATGATAATGTGAGAGAAAAGAATGTATACATGTATGTGTAACGGGGTCACCCTACTGTGCAGTAGAAATGTGACAGAACATGTAAACCACCTACAATGGAACAAAATAAAAATCATTATATAAATTCAACTGTTGCAACTAAAGCCAGGATTTAGTCCTGAGCTGCACATGGAAAAATTGGATTTTAAAAAATTTTAAATAATAAAAAAAGAAGTCATCGATAAACATGTAGGAGAATTTTTTCACAATCTTTGGTAAAGAGGGCTCATATGCCATTAATCCAAAGGCAGTGCAGTTGCTTTAATTTTTAAAAACGTTCACATGCATACAAACTATGAATACTGATATACGAAGCACTCCTCTACATCACGAAGGCAGAGAACAAATAATACAATAAAATACACGAAAACATAAAGAAGACGTTTATAAAGGAAGCCGTATCAGTGGAAAGTACGTGTTTATAAAAAAGATAAGGGAACTTCATACAGAATTAAAATACTTTTGGGGTGTCATATCGCCGAAACCGAGAGTATTTCTCCAGGGTCAGCAGGGCGGGAGTGACGGAGCTCTCTCATTCGCTCTCTGCAGAAAAAAAAGCTTTATGCCTGTCCCCTTTCCTGGATGGTCAGCATCCGTGAAATACCACCTGGAGGTATGTCTAAAATAGAAAAACACACAGGTATGGTCCAGAATGTTTATTGCAGTGTTTCTCTAACTGGAGAAAGAACGGCAACAAGAAAGAACTCCTTTATATTTGGTGTGTATTTGTGTGTATACAGACATAGATCCCATTCTGTTATCTGGGGATCGGAGTGGAATTGGGTGGAGGTGAGAGATTTAAATAAGATTTTCACTTTTCATTTTACATTTCTCTGGCGTATTTCTTTAATCTTGGCTTTTTTTGTTAAATTTATTTACTTTTTTATTTTTACCCTTTTTTTTTTTTTTTTTTTTTGCCATTTCTTTGGGCTGCTCCCGCAGCATATGGAGGTTCCCAGGCTAGGGGTCAAATTGGAGCCATAGCCACCAGCCTACACCAGAGCCACAGCAACGCGGGATCCGAGCCACGTCTGCAACCTACACCACAGCTCACGGCAACACCGGATCATTCACCCACTGAGCAAGGGCAGGGACCGAACCCGCAACCTCATGGTTCCTAGTCGGATTCGTTGACCACTGCGCCACGACGGGAACTCCCCTATATTTCATTTTATTTTATTGATTGATTGATTTTTAATTTTTTTCCATTATAGCTGGTTTATAGTGCTCTGTCAATTTTCTACTGCACAGCAATGGTGACCCAGTCACACATACATGTATACATTCTTTTTTTCTCACATTATCTTGCTCCATCATAAGTGACTAGACATAGTTTTATTTATATAAAAACAAAAGAGGGGGTTCCCGTGTGGCTCAGTGAGTTAAGGATCTGGCATTGTCGCTGCAGTGGCTTGGGTAACTGCTGTGGTACAGGTTCACTCCCTGGCCCAGGAACTTCTGAAGGCCGCGGGGACAGCCCAAAAAAACCCCCCAAATCAAAATAAAATAAAAATAGTTTTCCTGTATAATCTACATATCATTTGGAAAATATAATTTTAAAATCTGACTCATACTAACAATTCATGAATGCATATATATGTTTGTAATGTATAGATATAAAATTTTGCCCTAATGATATACAGCAAAATAAAGAAGGATTTCTATTTAAAAATAAGGCCATAAACACATAAGGAGGTAAATTTAGGAGTATATTAGTACACTAATATAATAATGGGGTAGCAAATTATTTTCAAAGCAGGACACCAAAGACAGCAAAGGAATAGATTAAAAGATTTGATCACTTAAATCCCTTTATCTCATTAAAAAACACCATGTACAAAATTAAAAGGCCCGTGAAAAACTTGGAAGAAACAATTAGAAGATTTGTAAAAGATAAAGGGTTAATATCTTTGATGTAAGAAGAGATCCCACAATTCAAAAGGAAAATTCAAATACCTAGAAGGAAACCACACAGAGGAGTAAACAGGTAGTTCACCACCTACAGACATTTCATTAAACATTTACTTATCGATCGATCGATCTATAGAAAGAAAGATGCGTAGATTAATAACTGCATAAAATATAGATATATTGGATATATTAAGCCCAAGAAACGAAAAGTAAAATGAGACAATTTCCAAATCAAATTGATGTTACTTTGCTAAATAACACTCAGTCCCGGTAGAATACGAGGAAAGAGGCACGGTGATAATTTGTATATGTTTGGGGTGGGGAGATAATAATGTGACATAACATGACCGAAGGGCAGGGCGACTTGACAGCAAGTATTAAAATCCTTAAAGGTGCATTTCCCCTTAACCCAGCAATTCCATATCTAGTAATTAAACCTATGGAAATAATTAAGAACGTGTCCAAAGATGTAACCAAAATAATGTTCATTGAAGTGTCGTTTATAGCAGTGCAACTAGATCGCCCTCCTCTTCCTTGCCTGCTGCCAAGAGGAGAAAAAAGGGTGGACAGACCAGGGATTTGGAAGGGGAAAATTAGGCAGGATGCCTCCCAAGGAGGACTATACTAGAAAAGGGAGCTCTGCAAGCTTAGAAGGTCTCAAGATGCCCCTTCAGCAGAACAAGGAACAAAAGGGATGCTTGTAGGAGTATGTCGAACCACATAGGCAGACCTGTTGTAGGCTGTTAACAGGAAACCAACTCTCCAAGTTCAAAACCCCTGACTTTTATTTCATGCATTCATTCATCCATTCGAGAAATATTTATGGAGCAATTGCGCTACGCCAGACGCCATTCTAGCTATCAGAGATGGAAGGATAGGTAGAAAGATATTGGTGGATGGGTGGATGGATGGCTAACAAATAACAAAGAAAAAAAGGCAGATTGCAGCTCCGATGTGGGGTCACCTGGAGTCCTTCCTCCCCTTCCTTCCTCCACCCCCACCAGGATCCCTCTCGGCTGCTGAAATTAGCAAAATGGCAGAAGCGAGAGCATCTCCCAGCTCTAAACAGAGGTCAGAAGGTTCTGCTGGCCTTAGAAGAGGGTCATGCCTTTTCACTTCCTGAAGAAAAGACCATGGCCTGGAAAAGGAAGAAAGATGTTGTGTTGGAGGGAAGCAGTTAAAAGGATGGCGAAGGTGTGATGGGCTGGGGATGGAAGGGGAGGACTGGTATACTCCGAACTGGAGACTACGCGTTCATGAAAATGGTACCAAAGAAGGTTTAACACCCAGAAAGTAGGGGCAGTGAAGACCTTGAGGGCCCATGTACACGAGGCTGCAGATCTTTCCCACTTTTCTGATGGTCCGTGGAGTTTGGATTCAATCACTGGACCTCTAGAGGGAAAAACAGATGGAACTTCCTCTAAACCTCTGTGCCCACGTACACACACGTGCACACGCACACACACGCACACGAGAAAGGACACAGTCCGTCTCCCATTTCCCCACCTCTGGACCAGAGGGCACCTGAGATGCCACCAGGGTGGGCGATGAGTCTGCCATGCAATGCCAAATGGTGTGCATACATGGGCGCACCGGGTCAGGCAAAGCGATGTCACTGCTTCCACGACTGTCATGTTCCCTCCCCCAAAGAGAATTCCTGTCACTCCTCTGGGAGCCAAAGAGCCCAGTCCTCACAGCGAAAGAGGTAAAAAGTGAAAACCGCCTAAAGGCCCACACACAGGACTCGAAGAACTCACGCTGAAGTTATGCGATTGTTTTTGCACTCATCGGAGAGAATGCAGAAGAATATATTGAATTAAATGTCGATGACAAAACAGCATGAGGGAGTCCCCACTGTGGCACAGTGGGTTAAGAATTCAACTGCAGCGACTGGGGTTGCCGTGGAGGTGCGGGTTCAATTCGCAGAGTTAAAGGATCTGGCTTTGCTGCCACTGCAGCTAAGGTGGCAGCTGTGGTGCAGATGCAATCCCTGGCCCGGGATAGGCTGCAGCTGTGGCCCTCACTTTTTTTAATGGCCTAGGAAGTGCAATTCCACTATGAGTGCAACAACGAGAGAAAACACACACGCACAAAACAGTCTGGGGGGAAGCACAGCCAAGAGCCGGCAGGGACCATCACCAAGGGATTCCGTTCTCTTCTGGCCGCTCATCTCTATACCTCCTGATTTTTCAAAGCCAGCTTGCGGGTGATGACAAAAACTAGCAAAACGTGTATAGATGTGAAAAGAAAGAACCCCCCTCTGTAGATTGTTCAGCATCCAAGCCTCCGTATAGGCTATGTGTCGTCACACCGGGCTCTCGTCCCAGTGGCTCTTTATCCAGCTGCCTGCTGTGTTCTAGGTCATACGTGAGTGAAGTGACAGGCACCAGAGAGGCAACGACTTCTGCAAAAGGCAACTCCTTTCTTACCCTGGCAGCTGTGACATGATGGTGCCCCGGCAGAGATCACAGGGGCTGGATAAACCCTCTGTCCTCTCTCTTGAGCTCCTCTTGGCCTCCATATCTTTCTAGATCATTTAAGAGGCACACGTTTTTTCAAAAGTCATCGCCATGAGGAAGCTTCCCTGGTACCAATTTACAGGGAGACCCCAGCCAATGGTGGTGGTCCCTGGTTTGAATGAGCACGTCTGCTCCAGAACTTGGGTCGCTGGACACAGCCATGCAGTCATTCAAGAGACATGTAGCAAGGGTCACTGTGTCAGATGCCCAGCCACGCTGGTCCTGGCACAGGGCCCAGTCCTAAAAAGGAAAACTGGCAGCACAGTTCCTTGGTGTGGAAAGACGCCTAGGAAATGACCTTAGTCCCCACTCGATAATCTAAGTTGCCTCCATGCTCAGAGCTAAAAATACACATTTCCTATCTCAGGTATTTATAGCCTTACAAATTATCCTTCCCCAAGCGCAGAGCTCTCCGATATCAGTCTGCTGTCTCCTGGCCGGGAGCAAAGGGATGCAGACCTCACAGAGGCCATCCCTCCACCCAGCAGCCCCATGCCAGTTATAACCTGTGCCCCCGGCACCTGCTCCCTGATCCCTTCCTGGTCCCATAACCACCTAAGATGGTCCTGCCTCCATCTGTTTGGGCTGCTTCTCAACCAGCATCCAGCCTGGTTGCTCCGTGGTCCACTTTCAGCCACGCCTCCATAAGATCATAAACTCATCTGTTTAGAAAGCTTTGTTCGCCTCTCCTGTGCCCTGCACATCGCACTCATATTTCTCATGGAGCAAATCCTCCATAAGGCCTGACTCTCTGAACGAGGTTCTCCAGGTATCTGGTTGAAGCCTGACTCTTGGCAGGCATCCACACAGCCTCCCATAAGCAGTACCACATTCCAGTGGGCAGAAAGCACAGGTGGAGCCCACTTTGGGTGCTCCATCTGATACCACTGGTTCTAAAAACCTGCCTTCTGGACAAGGACCCCACACCCGTGAGCAGACAGCAAGAGGAAGGCTGGCAAGAGGCCAGAGAGAGAAGCAAGAGTCCTGAATGGTTCAGTGCCCTTCAAGGAATGTTCCAGAAGGCCCTGGTCTGCAGGCTCGTCCACCTGCCCAGCCTGAGCAAGGACAAGATTTCCTGAAATCCCTTTCAGTCCCGTGACCTCAGGAGTTTCCATACGAGGACGACTCACAGCTCAGGACACAGCCACAAGGATGACAACAACAGTGATGAGTAACCAAAAACCCTACCTTCAAGTGTACTTAATACCGCTCTATATGCCGTCTCTTAATGTCCCTAACTCAAAAAGAGAATTTTGCTATCACTGTATTCATTTGCTAAAGGAACAAACTGAGGCGTGGTTAAATACGATGCCTAAAGTCACGGATCTGATAGCTGGTGTCGTTGTCACTGGGACTATTTCTGTGTGCCATGAACCTACCTGCTAAGCCACCGCTACCTCCAGCTGCCCTGCAGTGGAGGCAGCTGGCAGCAGGGGAAAGAAGTTGCTCCCTCCAGCCTGCCACCCCAAAGGATGCTATGCCTTCCCTCGGGGAGTCTGGGCTCCCCGACCAGGCCCGCAGCCCCTAGAGCACAAGGTGGCCTCCTGCACCCAGACCCAGGTCTAGGCCCGTGGCAAGCTGGCCAAGGCAATGCTGGCCCGAAGGTCATTTCTTCTTTCTTTCTTTCTTTTTTTTCTTTTTGTTAAGACTAGCAGCAAGGAATGTGGCAAAGAACAAAGAGTCCATCATGGTAAGGCGATTTTCGATGAACAGCAGAAAAAAAGGAAGCCTGGATCATTGGAGGGAAAAGGCTGAAAAGGATTAAGTTGCCTGAGCTCACCCTTCAATTCCCATGAGTCCTCCAGCCAAGTGCAGAGTCCGTTCTCACGAAACAGCAGATGCTCATTGAGAGCCTACTGTGTGACCGTCCTGTCCCCACAGGCACCAGCAGGCACCCATCAAAGGCCTAAGGCAGCCCCTTGCCGTCAGGAGAGCACAGTGAGCCAGGGACAATCGGCGAGCAGCTGGACCCAGAACCAGAAGCCTCTGGCCGTGAGAAGTGCAGCCAAGTTCAGAGGCAGAAGAGGCTGCAGGAGGCGACAAGTGGTCTTCTTCCCGGGGCTGCAATTTGGCATCAGAAATGCATTCCATGAACTTGAACGAAGTGGACAATAGCTCCCTTGCACTGACACATTCTGCCCCTAGTCCAGCCTAAGAGTTTGGTTTTCAGCCCTAAGAAGAAGGAAATCCCCAGACCCTGCAAAGTCTCCCGCCTCAACCTGATCAAAGACGGGTTTTTTTTTTTTTTCTTGGGCCGCTCCTGTGGCATATGAAGGTTGCCAGGCTAGGGGTCAAATCAGAGCTGTAGCCACCAGCCTACACCAGAGCCACAGCAATGCAGGATCCGAGCCACGTCTGCAACCTACACCATTGCTCAGGGCAATGCTGGATGGTTCACCCACTGAGCAAGGGCAGGGACCGAACCCGCAACCTCATGGTTCCTGCGCCACGACGGGAACTCCCCAAAGACAGTCTTGATACCCCAAACGTGGAAATCGGCAGAGATGCGTCTCTGCCTAAAGAAACAGAGAAAAACCGAGAAACACATTCTTGCTCAGCTTTTGACCTCTGGCTCTCGCTTTCCTTCTTTCAGCCTTTGTGGGGGAAAGAGTTTGTGTTTTCAAAGAGCTGCCTTGTCTTCTCTGCACATTTTCATGAAATGACGTAAAGAGGCAACTTCTGAAATATATTGTAAATGCCGGAAAACGCAGAACCTCTGAATGAGCCCGGCTGTTTGTCTGTAATCACTTCCACGCCTGAAATGCCCAGACCGCATATGCTTCAGAGGCTGGAACTAACAGTATGTTCTTGATGCCGTTTTAAGCAGCTGCCAGCGAGCATCTCCCGGGGCCACTGTCCGAGGAGGTGTGCGCCCAGCCCGCCTCCCCTCCACCCTTTCTGTACTGAGCGCCCACGGAACTGCCAGCGGCCCCGCCGGGGGGCTGGGGGAGGGCAGAAGAGGCAACACCAAATGTAAACATTTATTCCTCGACTGCACGGAGTCCGGCGTGTCAGGATCTGGGTTTGGGCCTCACAATAAAGCCTTTGTCTCCGCAAACGGCAAAGGGGAAGAGGGTTCCCTCCAACCCCCACTTCAGGAAGGCAGGTCAGCTTAAATCCAATGTTTAAGCCTTTCGAAAAATTTTTTTTTTATGTTCGAAAATTAACAGTAACACACACACACATCTGTGCAGTAAGGCATCAAGCCGGTGAAGGGATGGGAGTTGGGAGGCTTTCAGAAAAGGCAGGGTGGGGAAGGCATCCTTAAACTCACATCTGCAGTGGTTTGCATGCGTCTGTAAGACAGGAGCCTGTTGAGGGTTCCTCGCGAGAAAGGGGAAAAGAGAAGGCGGCTGAGAGTTAGAACAGGTTGTTTCAAATGATCAGAGTCCCCACATGCTTTAAGGATGAGCATTGCTGCCTCCTAAACGAATACAACAAAATAGTTTTCTAGCCATTCTGAGGCTGCCTTAGAAGTATTATGCTGTTACAGATTTCAAAAGGTTAGCTTCAATGAACCTGACATCAGTATAACCCAAAATAACCCATTCAAGAGAAAAGTAAGAAATAATTGCTGTTTTCTCTTTTTTTTCCCCCTCTGCTATATTGCTATAATGATTTTGCATAACAGATTGAACAAAGTGCTGTTGTGACAGGTGGTAGAATTCAGCTAGTAAGCACCGAGACAGGGTTCAATTTAGTTTGTGAATCCTTTAATTGTTGTGCAGCTAATTAAAGAAGGTTCTTTACACTCGCAAGTGTTTACCGTTGCTAGTATGCATACATGAAAAATTAAATTGTGCCTTCAAGGGCTGAGAACTATAGAAAAATCATAGCTGAGGCTGCAACATGCTTACCAGCTCAAAATAGCTGCTTTTCACAATTGGAATTTGTAAAACTTTTTGCTAAGCAAATATAGAGCTAATTAGAAGTGTTCGTTGGACCAATTAACATTTAAATAAATAAGCCATATTGCACATTTCACAGTCTTTATTTAATGATGCTTCTAACTCTTTGGAAAGATTCTCTTAAGTACAAATAAGTTGTCATAAAAATGAAAGATAAAAATAACCCCATAACCGTATAGGCTATTTTTTTCCTTTTGCCTTGAAGTCCTTTACTAAAACTCTGTACCTGTTACTGAAGAAGAAAAGAGGGAAAAACACACAGACACCTACCACCCACAAATTTAGTTCCTTCCTTTCATCTTCTCCAGTTACCTTTCCTCTTCTTTGAATAGAAACAGAGAAACATATTTTATTGCTATGGAAATTGTTATGATAATTCTGTTTACGTACGGTTTTTACCCCATGGTAGAAAAATCTGTTGTAGAAAATCCCACTTTAATCTGAGAACATGCGTAAGCAAGGAAAGGAAGGAAAAAGAGCCCCCAAACAGCAGTGTCTGGGGAGTGCAGGCAGAGAAAGCAGCTTCCGGAGTCCTCACACATGCTCACGTGCAGAGCAAACCCCAGGGGGGCGCTGGACTAGTTCTGGGGCCCACATCTACTCCTGGTGGAGACCAGGGGCCCTGGGACGTGGGGCTCCTAACCTGCACTCTTCTTTCTTACTCTCAAGGACCAAGACCCATAGATCAACAGAATGGAATCGACAACCTGGAAATAGCCCCAACATTTTCCATTTTTTTACAAAGATGCAAAAGCGATTCACGGCAATTCAATGAAAACTAGATAGTGTTTTCAACCAAGGGTGCTGGAGAGCTATAAGCGAAAGACAGAAAGAAAGAAGGAAGGAAGGAAGGAAGGAAGGAAGGAAGGAAGGAAGGAAGGAAGGAAGGAAGGAAGGAGGAAGGAAGGAAGGAAGGAAGGAAGGAAGGAAGGAAGGAAGGAAGGAAGGAAGGAAGGAAGGAAAGGAAAGAAGAGAAGGAAGGAAGGAAGGAAGGAAGGAAAGGAAGGAAGGAAGGAAGGAAGAAAGAAAGAAAGAAAGAAAGAAAGAAAGAAAGAAAGAAAGAAAGAAGAAGAAGAAAGAAAGAAAGAAAGAAAGAAAGAAAGACGGAAGGAAGGAAGGAAGAGGGAGGAAAGGAGAAAGAAAACTTTGACCTAAATCTCCCATCTGATTCAAAAATTAACTTGAAACGTAGCGCAGATTTCAATGAAAAAACATGAAACTATAAAACTTCTAGAAGATAACATAGGAAAGACATCATCAGGACCCAGATCTTGGCCAACAGCTCGCAGACATGTCACCAAGAGAAGCACTAGTCATACAAGGTAAAGTTGATAAATTGGGTCTCATCAAGATTAAAATTTTTTCATATAATGATTTTGATTTTTTTCCCTTATAGCTGGTGTACAGTGATCTGTCCATTTTATTCTGCAGTGGACCCTGCTAGGAAGACAGAAAGACAAGCTACAGGTTGGAAGAAAATAGTTGCAAACCATGCATCTGTTAAAGGACTCAAATGTAATATACATTTGAGTTTGGAGCTCTCAAAACTCAACAGTAAAAAACAAACAACCGAATTAGAAAATTGGCAAAAGATCAGAGTTCCCACCGTAGCGCAGAGCAAACGCATCTGACTAGTACCCATGAGGATGTGGGTTCGATCCCTACCCTTGCTCAGTGGGTCCGAAATCCAGCGTTGCTGTGTTGTGCAGGTTGAAGACTCGGCTCATTGCTGTGGCTGTGGTGTAGGCCAGCAGCTGTAGCTCCAGTTCAACCCCTAGCTCAGGAACTTCCGTATGCCACAGGTGTGGCCCTAAAAACAAACCAAAAAAAGGGGAGGCAGGCAAAAGACAGCCAGGCGTTTCACAAAAAAGGACATACATATGGCAGATAGGCACATGAAAAGATGTTCAAAATCACTAGCCATTAGGGAAATACAAAATAAAACCGCAATGATACACCATAACACACCTACTCAAATGCTTAAAATTTAAAATAGTGACAATTCCAAATCAAGCAGGGCGCAAGGACACCGGATCTCTCATAGCCTGCTGGCCCAAATGTAAGATGGTGCAGCCACTCTGGAAAAGATGGTTTCTTACAAAATGAAACAGACACCATATGACCCAGCCGTTGCACTTCTGAGCGTTTACCTTGCAGAAACCAAAGCCTATTTCCGCACAAAATCCTGTACTCAGTTGCTCATAGCAGCTTTATTTGTAATAGCTAAAAGCTGGAAACAATCAAAATGTCCCACCAGCGGTGAACATTAAACAAATGCTGGGACATCAGTGGCACGGAGCACGACTCAGCCATAAAAAGGAACAGACACAGGTGGCAAGGGGGTTGGATCTCACAGGCCGTGGGCTGGGTCAAACAAGCCCGGGTCATAGATGGCACGATTCCATTTCTAGAGCGTCCTCAACTTGACACCATCCCAGAGATGGAGGTGCCTGGGGGCCGGAGTGGATGTGCGTATAAGGGGGCCTCAGAGTGAAGGAGATATTCAAGGTGATGGACCAGTTCTGTATCTTTTTTTTCTTTTCTTGGTCCTTTTTAGGGCTGAACCCACAGCATATGGAGGTTCCCAGGCTAGGGGTTGAATCAGAGCTGCAGCCGCTTGCCTACACCAGAGCCACAGCAATGAGGGATCCTAGCCACGTCTGCAACCTACGCCACACAGCAACACCAGATCCTTAACCCACCGAGCAAGGCCAGGGATCGAACCTGTGTCCTCATGGATACTAGTGAGATTCATTTCTGCTGAGCCACAATGGGAATGCCCAGTTCTGTATCTTAATTGGGTGGCAGTTAGAGTCTACAGCAATGGTAGAAGCTGAGCCAGGCAAACCTCAGAGGACCTCTCTACTATCCTGGCAACTTCCTGTGAATCTGCAATTACTTCCAAAATTTTTATTTTAGTTCAAAATTTAGAAAGTCAAAAAGAAAACTGGGAGTTCCCGTCGTGGCTCAGCAGAAAGGAATCAGACTAGCATCCGTGAGGATGCAGGTTCGATCCCTGGCTTCACTCCGTGGGTTAAGGGTAGGGTGTGGCTGTGAGCTGTGGTGTAGGTCACAGACATGGCTCGGATCCTGCGTTGCTGTGGCAGTGGCTGTGGCTGGCAGGTGTAGGTCCGATGGGACCCCTAGCCTGGGAACGTCCATTTGCTGTGGGTGTGGCCCTAAAAAAGACAGGAAAGAAAGGAAGAAAGAAAGGAAGAAAGGAAGGAAGGAGGGAAGGAAGGAGGGAAGGAAGGAAGGAAGAAAGATAGATCATGTCCTATTGTGTTTGTTCTTTCTAACACCCTGGAACCGGTCTATTCTGTCAACTCTTAAATCCATGTTGGGAGCTGGTCATCTACTTTCTCCACTGGGGGATTCTCCTCTCGTGTCCTCTTATTTCTAAACACAGGTTACCCTCTTGAAAGAATGAGGGGCTTCAGACCCCCTTCTCCAAGCCCTAATACCTGGTAATCACCGAAAGGGCTTCTGGTTGAGGGTGGCTTCTAGGGAAATCCAGTAAACAAGAGTCATTAACATTTAAGCGAATGAGGCAGGTGAGTGAAACATACACAGAACACCAACTTCTAAGGGGTAGCATCGAAATGATAACAGAAAACAAGAACCGAAGGCTGTTTTTTATTTTTTTAAACTTTGTTTTGGGGGAGTTCCTGTTGTGGCTCAGCAAGTTAAGAACCTGATATTGTCTGCGAGGACGGAGGGGGGGGGTGGGGGTGGGGAGGGGTTCGATCCCTGGCCTCACTCAGTGAGTTAAGAATCTGGCATTGCTGCAAGCAGCAACATAGGTTGCAGATGCGGCTTGGATCTGGTGTGGCTATGGCTGTGGCATAGGCTGGCAGGTGCAGCTCCAAATTGAGCCCTGGCCTGGGAACTTCCGTATGCTGCAAGAGCAGCTGTAAAAAGAATAAAAAATAAAGGAATAAATATATAAATGAATGAACAAACAAACAAGCAAGCTTTTTGTTTGGGGATAATGATGGATCATAGCAGTTATAAGATATAATACTGAGGGATCCTGCATACCTTCCCCTAGTGTCCCCCCATGGTGACCTCTGGCACAATGTATAGGATCACTGGCAGGAAATGGGCACTGATGCAATCTACCAGCTTTGCTCAGATTTCACCAGTTTTTCACACACTCACTTGGGAGTGTGTGTCTGTGTGTATTTAGTTCTATACAATTTTATCACCTGTGGTTTTGTTTGAAGGGGTGAGGCTAGCTGAGAGCCCCAAGCCATTGAGAATTCTTTCCAGGAAAACCTTCCCATGCACAGTGCAAAGGGTGTGTTTAGACACTGTGATCATGATGTGTCCATGAACCATGAGATTTAGGAGGCAAACTTGGGGACGGTACCGTCCCTCTTACTACCCAAGTCACAAACCACAGCTATCAGCCCGGTCTCTGCGAGCCAAGCCCAGAAGTAACGAGTTCTAGCAAATGCTAAATGCTCAGGTTTCCAACACCCAGGACCTCTGGGTTCTGACAACAAGCTGAGGAGGAAGAAGCAGGCTTGCAGGAAGACCAAGGCCCTATCTGGCCAGAGGGTCTTGAAGCTCTTTAAAGACTGTCCCCCAGAGCAAATGGGAGGCTGGACACATCCTGTGAAAAGCTCCCCTTTCCCCTAGAGCCACTTCTAGATGCTCTTCTTGGAAAGTGTTGCCTATGATGGTTGGCCGTCTACACTGAGCTCCTAAATGAAAGATGGATGGAAGAGAAGAATCTGAGCAAATGGCCAAAACAAAGGAAACCACAAATTCCTAGAACTTCATACTGATGCCCCCCAAATAGAAGACAAAGGCGACATTTCCTTTCAAACTGGCAATTGCTAAACCTTAGAACACGGGTCCTGTGAGCCCTCTCTTGGAAGAAATCAGACTGTCCAAATTCCATCCTTGAGACAAAAATCATCCTCCGGCGTAAAGGTGGGAACAGGTACCCGGCATCCTTCTGCCTGAACAGGAGGCTGGCACTTTTTGTGACTCTGACTTTATCTTTAAGGAGATCTTGTTTTTTAAAAACATAATGAAGCAGGCAGAGCAGAGAAGATTTTTAGGGCAGTGAAACTCTTGTGCAATAATTGAAAGTGTACACAAAACGGATGCGTCAATGTATGTGCATCAGTTATAACAAATGTACCACTCGGGTGGGGGATGACATGAGTCAGGGAGGCTGTGGAGGGTGGGAGGAGGACATATGGGAATGCTCTGTACTTTGTTTTCCTTTTTTTGTCTTTTTAGGGCTGCATCCGTGCCATATGGAGGTTCCCAGGCTAGGGGTCAAATGGGAGCTGTAGCTGCCGGCCTACACCACAGCCACAGCAACGCAGGATCCGAGCAGCATCTGTGACCTATGCCACAGCTCATGGCAACACCGGATCCTTAACCCACTGAGCGAGGCCAGGGACTGAACCTGCGTCCTCATGGATGCTAGTCAGATTCATTTCCGGTGAGCCTTGACGGGAACTCCTGTACTTTCTGCTCATTTTTTTCCCATAAACCTAAAACCGCTCTAAAAAATACAATTAAAAAAATAATGAAAATGTTAAGCAATCTAGTTATCATAAATCTTACATCCCAAACAGAACTTATTAGCATCAAAATAGTAAAAAGTCCCCAGTAAACAGCAATGGAGTAGACCCTTTAGTGCATCTGAGACTCAGAAAAATGCCAAAGCACAACTGTTCAGGATGCATCTCCTCACAGCAGAGGCAAAGCTTGGTGTCAAAAAGAATGTAGTGCTAGGGAGTTCCCGTAGTGGCTCAGTAGTTAACGAATCCCACTAAGAACCATGAGGTTTCGGGTTCGATCCCTGGCCTTGCTCAGTGGGTTAAGGATCTGGCGTTGCCGTGAGCTGTGGTGTAGGTCGCAGACTCAGCTTGGATCCCCCATTGCTGTGGCCGGCAATGAGGGATCCCCCCCCGGTGTAGGCCGGCAGCTACAACTCCAATTCAACCCCTAGCCTGGGAATCTCCATATTCCAGGGGAGCAGCCCAAGAAATGGCAAAAAAAAAAAAAAAAAAAAAAGAACGTAGTGCTAAAACGTGATCACCGCTATCACTCAAGGCAACTTAGGAGCTTTGCCAGCAAAGGGTCCTAGGCAGGAGTGGGCCTCTTCAGACAAATTAACCAAAGGTCTGGGTGACTCTGGGCCACCTTCGGGAGGATGAATTCTTTTTTTCATTTGTTTGTTTTGTTTTGTTTTTGCCCTTTTAGGGCTGCACCCACGGCATATGGAGGTTCCCAGGCTAGGGGTCAAATGGGAGCTGTAGCCACCGACCTACACCACAGCCACAGCAACATGGGATCTGAGCCATGTCTACGACCTCCACCACAGCTCACGGCAACACCAGACCCTTAACCCACTGAGCGAGGCCAGGGATCGAACCTGCGTCCTCATGGAGGCTAGTCAGATTCGTTTCCGCTGAACCACGATGGGCCCTCTGGGATGAATTCTTGACCAGTCAGGGGCACGTACCGGGTCAGCATCCTACATCCGCCAGGACTGGTTTCAACACTAAACTACAGCTGGCCCAACCCAAACTAAATGTGTGTCTTGGGTGTTTTACTGGAGATGCTGCAAACTGAAGGGGAAAAAAAAAAAACAACCTGCCACTTTAATGTTTTAGTTACTTGATATTCCCTTTACGGTTCCTCGAGGTAACAATTTGTTGGTTTTTAAGACTAGATGATTGTAGGGTCATAAAGTACCTGTCCCACGTTAGCTCCTTTTGGAAAAAAAAAAAATCATTTTGATTAATATCGTACCACAGATGACAGGAAAATTGGCAGCAATGAAGGGTCACCTAAGGTTTGTCCCTTCCACACACAACAAGAGGCCTGGGACTAGAACCTCCGTTTGGTTCCATGCCATGAATACAAGTAACCCTATCACCATCAGCCAACTTTGCGCCAGGCATTAACCCTTTCCGTGCTTTACCTTTGTTTTCAGGGGCAGCCAAGTGCATGAGCAGCTGAGCTGAGCTCAGGATCAGATGTGTGTGAGTCCAGCATTACAGTGACTCCCCGGAACTGGTGTGTGCCTGTCCAGTGCATTCATGAATAGTGACTCTCTTTGGGGCAGGGAAGGCTTCCTTGGAGGAGAGAAGCGACTTTTCACATGTATTTTCCAGGCTGTACCATTTACAGGCAGAGCAAACAATGACCACCCAACAGGGCAGAAGGGGAAATGTCACGTTTTCCTTTCTCGTGATGGGGGGTGGAGGGGTACCCAGGGGCCTGGGGAGCGGGGAGGGAGGGGGATGCCAAAGAGGGCACTTCCTCTGATGAAGTGGAGCAGACCTAAGAGAGACCCCTGGGCTGGTCATACACCTGGAGATGTGTGTGGTGTGGGCCAGGGAGGAAGCAGAGACGTAGGGTTGGGAAGAGGGTTGTTTAAGGCAATGAGCATGTACAAATGCAAATCTTGTAATTACATACCCACACACACCGAACCACCCATTGGCACACACAATTACCCAATTTGTACAGGTTCATAATAGATAAGTAGGCAATAGGTGGGCACACCTGTTGGACTGGCTTCAGCAAATGTATGTAATCCTCTATATACAAAGGCGATTAAAGTCCTTTCGGGAAAGGTCTTGGACCACCAATTAGATAGATATCCGAGAGCGTCTGGTGTGGTCAAGGCCGTTGTGAAGTGCGGTGACCTCCAGTAAGAGTCGCCGAGCCTGAGTGCTGTTCTCGATCTGATGGCTGGGCCCTGCTCACTCACCTGCACCTGCTCTCCCCTGGCGTGCCCCCCACCCCCATCCCTGCCCAGCTCCCTGGGGCAAACCCCTAGTCAGCCTCCACCTCGGAGCCACAGGTGTTTCTCCCTACTCGAGGTTCGTCTCTGTTTGTCTCCATTCCCTCCATCACCGCCCCATCCAAGGCACCGCCACAAACCCAGGCCTCCCCTGGTTTCCCTGCTGCCATCCTACCCACCCGAGCCCTTAACCAATTTGTCACACAGCGAAACTGCCACCCATAGAGACCCCAATCCTAAAAATGTCTATAAAGCCTATGTGCTGCCTCTACCGTTCTCTCCAACTCAGCTCACAAGCCTCCTTCCTCTGCTCCTTCCTCTCCCCAAGCCTACATTCAGTCCTCAGTTTCCTCTGCCTCAGGGCCTTTGCACTGACCAACCCCTCTGCCTGAAATGCTCTTCCCTGTGCTGTGGCCATTCACCAAGACTGCTGCAATTGCATCCTGACCGAAGGATCTGAGAGCCCTGGCACCTGCCAGAATTGTGATTTGACAACTGTTCAAGTGATTTCCTGATGAATATCTGTCCTTCCCTCCAGCCTGTCAGCTCCATGAAGTCAGGGGTTGAATCACATCCCTAGTGCACAGGAGGTCTTCAATAAAATCTTTGAGGATGAATGAATTACTGAGTGAGCATATGAATGAATGAATGAATTGGACCTTCTTCCTTGATGTCTTTGCTTGTGCTTCTCATGTACTACCCGCTGTGCTAATTGTTCTCACTGCTTCATCTCGGATAAACTACAGGTGTGATGCGAGCAGGAACCTAGACCTAGAGATGAAGTTCTGTCTATAGCTGGTGAATGAGGGAATGAATGAATGAATGAGCGAATAAATGAGTGAGTGAGTGAAGGAATGAGTGAGTGAAGGGATGAGTGAGTGAAGGAATGACTGAATGAAGGAATGACTGAGTGAATGAGTGAAGGAAGGAATGAGTGAATGAATGAGTGAAGGAATGAGTGAAGGAATGAGTAAAGGAATGAATGAATCAGTGAGTGAATGAGTGACTGAGTGAATGAGTGAGTGACTGAATGAGTGAATGACTGAGTGAGTGAATGAGTGAATGACTGAGTGAGTGAATGAGTGAATGACTGAGTGAGTGAATGAGTGAGTGAATGAAGGAACAAATGAATGGAGGAATGAGTGAGTGAATGGAGGAATGAGTGAGTGAATGGAGGAATGAGTGAGTGAATGGTGAACTGCTGTGAGCCTCGAAATTGCTCCTATGATTAACGGGATTCCCTCAGACACATTACTTCTCTCCAGAGACAACTTCACATAGTAGGTGTCCCATGTATTTGGTGACCAGATAAAGGAATTAAAGCTATCGTGCTGTGCCCCACAGATAATACAAACGCGGTTTGCAACACGCCACTGAGTATTTGGCACTTCCACAATATCGTACATATCCACCGCGGTAGTTTTATTTGAAGTTACCAAGCAATTTAAAAATTAAATGAGCATGCACCCTGTCATATTTTGATCTAACTATGCACTAATTTTCAGGACAGAGAAAAAATAGTTAATTACTATTTTGTACCGCAATCCTCTCCTTCCTTCTACCGTAATGTAATATAGTCAAAGAAAGAAGTTCCCCTCCTGCGATTTGCATCTCTAGAAAGAAAACAGCACTTATAAATCTTTGTTGGGAGTTTAATTTTAGCTCTCATAAGAGCAGTTATCTGAGAGACTTGTAAGAACAGAGACACCCTGGAAAAACGTAAAATCACACAGAATCAGAGGGTAGGCTGGGAAACTGCCAGGCCCCGGGGCTCCACACCAACCCACCAGACAACCAGATAACCACGGGTAATTACTACCTGCCGTGGCAATAGGCATGAATTGTACATCTCAGGCCTCCCAACCCCTCTTCACTCCCCTTGAGATGGGGCCTTGCGCTGTCTCCACATGGGCGTGAACTTCGTAAGGCTAAATTTTGTGGTCTCCTTAATGAAATCCCTGTGGTGGCTGCTTCTGCCTTCCCTTTGTATTTTAGATTCAACCGCAAAATCTTTCTGCCCCCTCCTCTCCTGCCCCCCGGGGGCTTGTGGTTTCCTTCTGGTTTCCTTGCAAATTCTGGATGACACCCATCGGGGCTCTAGGGCTCCCCAAGGGAAGACTCGGATTCCCGAGAGCACAGGCATGGCTGAGACTTACCCCGGCTGTGAAGTGGAGACACCACTGCCCCCCCAAGCTCCTACCCCAAATCAGGAAGCTGGAAACACCTTTCTCCCCCAGCCTCCAGACCGCTGAGCACCGCGGCCTGGCGAGAGCACACACTTACTCGTCTCTCCTGGTACACACTTTTTTTGGGAACTCCTTAAGCAAATAGAGGCTAGGGGGAGAGCATAGGATTTAAAAGCTATGCCACATCAGCTAAATGAATACTGATTTGTCCTGGGGCACAATTACAAGGTTTAAGGTTACAGTGCCAGCAGTTTGAGAGACAATTACATTTTAAGACAGCTCAGGAAGGGCTGGCAGAGCTGAAATGAGAGTAAGGGAAAGTTTGGTGTAAGACTCCCTTTCAAAGTGAATTAGAAACTCTCTTTGCTTTACTTTGCTTTGTTATTTTGTCTTTTTAGGGCCACACCCGTGGCCTACGGAAGTTCCCAGGCTCAGGGGCGAATCACGGCTATAGCCACAGGTCTACAAAACAGCCACAGCAACTCGGCATCCGAGCCACAACTGCAACCTACACCACAACTCATGGCAACGCCTGATCCTTTATCCACTGAGAGAGGCCAGGGATCAAACCCAAGTCCTCATGGTTACTAGTAAGTTTTGTTACCACTGAGCCACAACGGGAACTCCAGAAGCTGTGTTTCTTTTTCCTCTGGGTTCTCATACCTTTTTCTCTCTTTCTCTTGGTCCTGAGCTTAACCATCCTTTACAATTAAGCACTGAGAAGAAGCTGCACCCCACACTCCAGCATTTCCAAGTCAAGGCTGGTGGAGGGGAGGTGGGGGCCAGGGGATCAGACGCTGCACGGCGACCCGTGTAGGAGTCCCTTGGGGACAAAGGGCAGAGAAAGGGCTGTAGGGGAGGGATTGCCGGCTGGCTCAGAACGACCTATCCAGGTACGTGCAGGGGCCACGGGTGCAACTCTGCTTCTGACAGAGATTAGTGGGGATCCCCGAGCCCCCAGCCTGTGCTCTTGAAGGCGAAATGTGGTGCCTAGTAAAGAAATATTAATGCTACTGGGGGCCAAGGGTGTACAGCACCCAAGGTTTATGAAGCACTCTGTTGAGAGAACACATAAAGCTCACAAAGTAGGGGAGTTCCCATCATGGCTCAGTGGTTAATGAACCTGACTAGTACTCATGAGGATGCAGGTTCGATCCCTGGCCTTGCTCAGTGGGTTAAGGATCCGGTATTGCCGTGAGCTGTGGTGTAGGTTGCAGACGCGGCTCGGATCCCATGTTGCTGTGGCTGTGGTATAGGTCGGCGGCTACAGCTCTAATTAGACCCCTAGCCTGGGAACCTGCATACGCTGCATTATGGCCCTAACAGGCAAAAAAAAAAAAAAAAAGTCACCAAGTAGGGATTTCTGTTTATTCTGATGGGGGAGGGATACCCCCAGGGGTCCAGAAGCCCCATGGCTGAGAATAGAGGCTGGGGGGCCCGGAGAGCTTTGCTTTCGCTGAACCTCAATTCCAATCCTTCAGGAAAAGCACAGCTCCACCTGCGCCTCCTGCCCCGCCTGTGGGGATCTCTGGCTGGTGGGTGTCTTCAGGGGCCAAGAAGGACACTAGACCCAATGGGACTGGAGGGCTGAAAGCTCCCTCAGACCTCAGGACCTTAGGAAGGTTGGGTTCCAGCTCTGGGGCAGAGCTGGCTGGGCTGGTGCATTGGGCACAGCGAGGCGAGATGGGCATCCTGAAGCCTCAGGACACAGCCAGGTCCCGACCCCCGGCTCCTCAGGCTGTCCCTTCAGGGAGTTAAACGCCAGTGTCCCACTTTCTCACATTTAAAAACCCTCCGAAGCCACCGCAAGCCCCGTGAGCCTTAAAGAGTTTTATGTAATGCCCTTGCGCCTCCTGATTCAAGCTGCCTTTCTTCTCATCCAAGCCTCGTTCCATTTGAGAGCTTATTAACAGGGAGAGAAGGGAAGTCTCTAGCAGTTTCCACTTTATAAGTTCCAGGGTCCACGAAAGACAGCTGGACTGAGGAGTGAAGAAAAAAGCAAATTAGCCAGATTCTCTCCTCTTCTTTCTGCTCAGCACAATCTCAGCCCCTGCTCAGCTAACCCAGAGGAAGTGGATTCAGCAGACAATAAATGCTTAGTGAGAAGTAAACTCTCCCCTATAGGGCAGGCGCCTCCGCGGGGTAGGTCCCGCAGTGACCAGCCCTGGGTCCTGAGCTGGGTGTTGGGGAACCATCTCAGGGAAGGATCGGGGTCCCCAGGGGAGCTGGGACCCCAGCAGCAACCCTTTGAGAAATCTCAGGGAAAGGAGCCAAAGCATGCACCACGGGTCCTGGCCAACCTCGTCTCCTCTCTGATTTCTGCTGGAAACATCTTTTTCTAGAGACCTTTACAGCTCAACTTGGAAAATGTCACAACAGTGCTCTCGGCAGCCAAGGGGTCCTCGTGGAAGGCAGGCAGGGAGTCGGAGGAGCCCCCAGACCTGTGTGCCCTCTGTGTGGTCCAGCATCGCCCAGTGGGCAGGGCATGGGAGGTGGCAGGGAGAGAATTCACGAACTCAGGAGCCAAGGGCACTGACACTCATCCATCACATGGGATGTTTGCGACTGGCACCTCCAGTGATCCAGTCCTGGGCCCAGTGTAGCCCAGCCTGGAACACGCCCATTGGAGAAATAGACAGAAAGCTGGGCCAGGGTGAATTTCACCATCATACAGTCCCTGGAGGGCAGGGATGGACCAGGTCAGAAGTTTCTGAGCTGGGGAGTATGGATGAGCTAAAAACCATCAGTGGGAAACAGACACCTTGGGACAAAGGTAATTTTTTTTTTTTTGGTCTTTTTGCCTTTTTCTAGGGCCGCTCCCGCGGCATATGGAGAGTCCCAGGCTAGGAGAAAGATAATTTTCTTTACAATGATCTTGTGCCCAAAGTAGAGAAGGGGCAGGACCCCATCCAGGATTCCCAGATCCAGGAGGTGCCATCACCCTCTAGGCAGGTGTCTCCCCTCCAAAGCAGCCCTTCGCCAAAGGTTCTATACACTAGAGCATCACCAACCACACGGATGACCTCCCAAAAAGGCCCTCAAGTGGAATTGCTGCACAAACTAACCCTCTATCTGGGCAGGCAGAGCACAGGCCGTGTAGACGCAGGCCGGGTGGCCCCACATCAGAGGAAGGGAAACAGTTGCGTGTTCTTGGCTCATAGTGGGGGAGCCTGGCGCGTGATGCAAGGTGGGCTGTGGGCCTCCCCGCTTCCCCACAGCATCGCCCACAAGCCCTCAGACCTCCTCTTGGGGCCATGTACATCCACCTCAAGGGGTGACTTCCGAGAAGCGGACCCCCTGCGCGGTCCATCACTCACTATGTGATGTCCAAGCCAGCTGTCCTCACAAGACCCAGAAGGACCATCACAAGATTTTAATCCTGGAATGTGGGGAAACCCACAACTGAAAGTCTGTCTTCCCCTTGGCTGCGATGGACGAACCTGGGGGAAAAAAACCCACCTCTACTCCACCCTAACCCCAAACAACCCTGCAAGCCTGACACCCTGTGTCTAAAGAACGGGGCTGTCAATGGCAACACCCTCGGCTCCCCCAGTGCCCTCGCAGGCAAGCACACACCTTGGGAGCTCAGACCCCTTGGCTGGCTTGTTCCCTGGAGAGAAGCAGCTGCAGCTGCCCCACCACGGAGGGAGGAAGGGGCCCAGGGCCTCAGGGGCTGTGCTCATCCTGTATTGCACCCGACGGCGGGATCTGCGAGAGGCCACAGCCACAGACCACAACTGGACACTAGATGCCTCGGAGTGGAACCCCTCCATCCAGCGGATGCTGGGGACCGGAGCAGCAAGCACCATGGGGGCGACACAATGGCTGGGGGACCAGGGACCCCAGCAGGACTCTGCTGGGTCCCTCCAGACACCTTTCTGACCCCAAGGAGCATCCACAAGGGTCGGGAGTCTTCACTTGATTCATGCCAAGTCACATGGCATGTCTCGCACCCAAGTCTCCCAGAGGCAATCCTTCCCTTGCCAGCTGCCCCTGGGTGGGTGGTCTGCTGGTGCGTGTGTCCTCCTGGGGCCACTGTGTGCTCTAATTCACCCCCCTCCTCAGGATCATAGAGCCGCTTCCCTGCCTTCACTGCCCCACCTCCTGCTTCCCTTAGCACCTACCTCTGGCCGGGTCAGCACCCTCGCAGGCTCATGGGCCTAGTACCCTGATAACCACAGATCGGAAAAGAAACCAGAAGAAGGAAGAGGGCCTCTCAGGGGTGCAGCCTACTGACCAGCCTGCCCACGTCCAGCCGATGTCTGGCCCCTTCCCACAGCCCCCCCGCCCCCAGGCCCCAAACCCTCTCCAGGGCTGGGGCTGCGGGGCCTTGGGCCCCGTGTCCCCGGCAGGGGTCCATGTGAGTGTAAGGTGGCGGAGGAGGGGGGGTGGGGGAGCAGGGCGGTGCTGAGCCCTGGAGCCAGGCCCCCAGGGACAAGGATGGCACATCCCACCAGCCATTAGTGTCTGCAGCTTCTCTGCAAACAGGGATTAAGCAACAGAGGCAACAAATGTCCCTTTCTGTGAGCATTTGACCTTATCTGGAGTGTGTCATCAGCTTCAAGAGTCATGGCTTATGTCAGTGTGGGTGAAAAACGGCCTCCACGGCTTCCAAATTGGGATCGCTCTGCTCTCAGCAGCAGATGTAAACCAAGCCTGTGGTAAGTGGCAATAAATGGTTTGGAAAAAAGCGGTGGGTCCCTCACTGCCGTCTGCCACGGGAGGGCAAGGAACAGGCTCTCTCAAGCACCTCCCTACCCCAGCCTCGATAAATGGGATCTGCTGGGCTCAGCTTATAGCACCCAGAGGCTGGGGGGGAGAGAGGGGGCGGGAGCAGCCTGGACTGTGCAGAGCACGATTCAAGGCCAGCTGTGGCCAGTGGTGGCCCCTTCCCGGGAGCCAGGCTAAGCGCACAGCTAAGTGCTTCCCAGCTTCCTCTCAGGCTCCCCTTGGGTCCCATCGCAAGGCTTAGGCAGATCTGACCACAGAGAGATGCCTACGAGTGAGGGCAGGGCCTGGGCCCTGAGTGGGTGGAGGGTCTGTGTCTCCACTGACGCTTCAATCACATAGCAAACCGACCAACTCCTGCTGGCACGATGCTTCCTCTAGCATCTTTTTATCAGAATCTTAACACACAGATGTCGACATGCTATCTTCAAAACTGTTGATAGACTGTGACTTGGGATGAACCCTCAAAGCAGTGCCCTGCTGTATACGCCACACGCCCCCAGATAAGCTCTGTCGCTGCTCCACTGTGACAGAAATGTTCAGTGAGATGCACGACGAATTTCCATGTTTCTTCCATCAGAAACTTTTCTGAGCGTCTCAAAAGAAAAACCTCATACCAAGTGTCCTGGCTGTGTGCCAGGCACTGCTCTGGGCATCGACAACCACGAAGGTTGGTGAACATGGCTGAAGACCTACTGTGTGCCCGCAGAGACAGGAACAGGTGGGGGAGAGGGTTTCATGGAGACTCTAGCCTGGTCATGGACAACAGAGACCCGAAGACAGCTCAGCTCAGGGAGGGGCTCACTCCACCCCGTGTTTCGCAGTGTGATGACTTTTCAGCTGGGTCTTGGAGGATGAAGAGGAGTTTTCTGGGGTGGAGGGAAGGAAAAGTGGCTGGCTGTCGAAGGCAAGGAGACAGCATATGCAGAGGCAAAGAGAATTCAAGGGCCGGGCGTATCTGAGGAATGGTAAGGTGCTCAGGGACAAAGAAAAGGGGTGACAACGAGGACCGGAAGGGCAGGGGATGGGAGAATATTGTGTGAGATGAAGCTGGGAAGGCAGGATGGGATCAGGTAGCAGCGGGGCTCGGATGCAATGCCAGCTGACAACAGAACGCTCTGGGCCACATTTTTATCAAAGTCTAAGTTAGGAGTGGCACAGAGGGACAATTCCACATGCTCTCTGGACACTATCTGCCAGTTCAATGGCCAAGGTCTGCCATTCACGAGAGCATCTCCATCGGGGTCCCACTAAGCACTCAATGTTCTCTAGGACCCAGGCTCCCAGCTGGGGATACGAAGCACCTGCAGAAACAGAGTCCCAAGGCAGTGAGTCAGGTGACAGCGGAGGTTCCTGCTGGAGGTGGAATTGCATCTGGGCCTGAACAACAGAGTCTGAAAAGTTGGGGAGATGGGGGTGGACTATGGATAAAAAGCAGCCCAGGTGTGAGGGCGGACAGTGTGGGGTGCCCGTTCCCAGGGAGACGGTAGCTTGCCGTGAGGGGTCTGTAAAAATGCCAAAGGGGCGAAGAAGGCCTCGAAGGCCAAGTTCAGATGGTTAGAACACTGTCTTGCAGGTAACAAGGAGCCACCACCCCGTTAGGAACTGCCAACAGCAGGTGGTGGTGCTGGGAGACTAATGATGATAACACAACAGATACAGCCAAGAATGATCAGCAGAGGAAGTCAGCATGATAACCAGGGTAAGGGCCAAGGGACTCAGCTCACAGGCATCCATCAGGGCAGCCAACTGGAGACCAGGGCAGGGGATACCTGGGACAGGTTGCCCCTGGCTCCTGCAGTCACCCCAACCACTATGAACCCCATCACTGCCTCCCTCATCTCTGGACCACCTGCAAGCACAGCAACCCTTTCTTCCTGCCTCCTGCCCCCTTCCCTCCTGGCTCTTCCTGCTCCTACAAGGCCCATCCCTCCTTCTCCCATCCAGGCGGAGAGCACCCCTTTCCTGATGAGATCGGGCACATTCAGGGTGGTAGGGCTGTAGACAAGTGCCCCTTTTCTGAACACCACCTCTTCCCCTCCATTCTAAGATGCTGTGTGTGAATGATGCTTTGACCATCACACTCCACCCAGATTATGTGGGCTCCATGCATATCTTGGCTCCCCAGGATCAGGACCCCCACCGGTGATTAAAGACCCCCCATGGCACCCAAGGAGAAGCCTAGCCCACGTCATCATTTGAGAGAAAAATCACAGTGCATCCAGCTCGTGCTGTCCACTAGGATAGTGTGTCCAGGAAAGGAACGTGACCTTGTCTCCTGCTCGCCACCATGCCCGGAGCCCATGCGTGGTAGGTGGTCCACCATGGACACTCAGTCAACATTCCGGGAAAGAAAGAAAGGAAGGCGGCGGGGGGGGGAGACTAAAACAAAGACGGGCGCATGAGCAGCTATGGGCACCGGGGCTGCAGGAGAGCACGTGACTGAGGCCGTGTCCACGTCCAGCTGCCAGAGCCGCCAGCAAACGTGCAGCCACCACCACGTGTCCCCTCAGGTTGTTCATGGCCCAAACGGGGCACACCCCAAGCTCAAGCCAGGAGGGGCCCTACCTTGCTTGATGCAGGAAGTATAGTCCTCAAAACTTGAGTCACATTCATTGGTTTCAGAAGGAAACAAACTCTGCGTTTTATTCCAGATGCACAAGAGTAAGTTGGCTAATTTTGAGGATTTCCATGGGGAATTCTTTTGAACAAAGAAGAATGGCTCCCTGATTTATGTTTGATAAATGATGATTTCCTATACCAAATTTCCTTAACACAGCGAGCACCCATATGTTCTGAAGTCAGAGCCACCACCACAGGGACTCACGTGCCTATCATTACCTCCATCCCCACCAATACCACTCAGATCACATGTGACCCGGTGGGTTCCCACCTCCTGCCATAGTTCCTGCCCAACCAGGGGCACTTCCTCCCCTCACTGCTGATCCCTGTCTGAGCGATGCATTAGTAACTTCTGTGGGGGTCCAGGGAGTTCCCGTCGTGGCTCAGTGGTTAACGAATCCGACTAGGAACCATGAGGTTGCGGGTTCGATCCATGGCCTTGCTCAGTGGGTTAAGGATCCGGCATGGCCGTGAGCTGTGGTGTAGGTCGAAGACGCAGCTCGGATCTGGCATTGCTGTGGCTGTGGTGTAAGCCAGCAGCTACAGCTCTGATTAGACCCCTAGCCTGGGAACCTCCATATGCTGCAAGTGTAGCCCCAGAAAAGACAAAACAAACAAATAAACAACAACAACAAAAAAAGCTTCCGTGGAGTCTAGAAACAGCGATGCTTCTAGCTTCCACACAGGACCACCATCTTTGAAAAAAATTCCCTGCCCACCTCCCATCCACCAAAAGAATGCTTAATCAATGAAAAAATTAACTGTATCCCTAAATAAAGAAGTGCAGATATTTTCTTTACAGTGCTTTATTAATTTGTAAATACCATTATTGAATTTTTGAAAGTTCTAATTTAAATGTATTGATCTATTATTGTTTTGTAGATTTTTCCACCCAAGTGTCTTGGAGGAAATGAATGGCTAACACTGGACCACTGCGGGTGCACGAACGTGGCCAAACCGTAAAAGAGGAGCTTTGCACATACCATGCCAGAGGAATGACCTAGCGTCCAGACAACAAAGCTGGCATGTTCAAACGCCATCCCAGGCGAACAACTTTCTTGTAATAACTGTCAGTAGCCTCGACGTGGGAAGCCAGACAGGAGCACGATTTGGCCTCGTGGGGGCCAAGGGCAGGGAGGAACGGCAACCAAGAGCTGTGAGTAACACAGCAGCGAAAATGTGCCTAGAAGAAGGTCCGCTTTACTCAAAACAGCCCTCATGGCCAATGAGATGAGATTTAAACCAGGGAAAAACAAGTGTTCTCCTCCACCCGCTCCCTTCCAAGCAAAAAATTCACATAAGAAATACATGCTGGTTTTCCCTGTAGTAAACTTTGTGGGTATTTACTGAGCAACGCTTGGATACAGTAAAGATACTTCCATGGGGGTGCAGCCCAGATATGGACTCCAAGGCCCTACCGATCTTGACCATTTCTGTCCCCTCCTGTCCCCTCCTACCGTCCTCCCCCGGCATCCCCGCGGCAGACTGTTTCCCACTTACATCACATCCGGAGGCTCCCCTGCTCAAATCCTTCAAGCCTTCCCACCGCCCTGGGAATCAGCCCCCAGGCCTCGCAAAGCCCATGTGACCTGGACCCCGCCCCCCGCGGGCCTGGGCCACGCCCCCATGGGCCTGGGCCACGCCCCCCTTGAGGTTTCTCTCCTCTCTGGCCCCATTCTCTGACCCAGCACTGCTCCCGTCCATTCCCCCATCGAGACCTGTGTCCCCAAGGGCTCTCTCTGTCAGAATGCCTGGCTTCATCTTCCTCTGGACCGTCTTCCATAGACGGTCACCTCCTCAGGGAGGCCTCCCATGATAACCCCCATCTGAATCAGGCACCCCCTCCCTGCCAGGCCACCCAGCTTTTCTCCTGCTGGTGTATTTCTTGGCTGTGTATTTCTCCCTGCAACGCTTCTCCCCACCCAGACTTTAAACAAGGACCTCGCCCTGGCATCCTGTCCCAAGTGCAGCGGCTGGCACATAGCAAGGCAAAAAAAAAAAAAAAGATTTAATCATGAAAAATGGGCTCACTAGGGGGGCATGATGGGTGTCGGTGATGGAGAAGCAGGGTCTGGGCACCTGGTGGACACAGGGCAGGTCCCTGCTGAGAAGCAGTCAGATGTGAGCCTTCTGGAAAATGGGCCACCCCCACCCTCAGGAAGCTGCACTTCTGAGGGGAGCCCAAGGGCTGTGCTGCTCATTCCCAGTGCCTTAAGACGAAACATTTAAGGGCACAAGATTCCTTCATGTCTGAGCTGGGTTTTCATGCAGAGTTTGACACAAGTCAAATGAGTCCCTTTTCCATGATGGAGTGCTAAACAAATTAATATCTATGACTCTTCACTGCCTCACCTCTTTTTGGCCACGCCTAACTCAGACTCCTTTGGCCTCAGAGTTTCTTCGGGCCTAGTGACCAGCTCTTGACGGATGGGCCTGGCTGGGGTGGTAACTGCGTCCAGGCTACAATGTACGGGATGTGCCAATGCTTATGCCAGGCCTCCAATGTCATGGACAGAGTTTCCTGCCAATGTTCAAGCCCATGTGCGAATTTCTATGCAGGCAACGGGGTTGGGGGAGGGGGGGCGCTTAGGGTGGCTCATTAGGGGAGCGATTGCCTAACTGGGCCATGTAAAGATAGGACCAAAGGTTGACTGCTAGCCAAAAAAATTTCCGTTTTTGGAAAAAGGCCCTCCCCAAAGAGTGCCCCCTTACCTGGGGCAACATTTTGTGTTTATTGCTACTTTGGGGGTCCTTGGCACAGGCCCCTACTGGAGCTGCCCAACATGGGGGTCCCAGAGACGGGCGTGTCTTCCGGGGGTGCTGGGCTGCGCTCTGAAGGCCCCTCTCCACCAGTGACCAGCTCAGTGACCTTCACCCTCTAGTCTGAGCTCCCTCATCCCAGAACACCATTCCCAAGTCCTTCCTCCGGGCTGCTGGGGAGCAGAAACCAGGCAGGGCCAGAAGGCACTTAGCACTGTGCTCAGTTACTAACAGCCACTGGGAATCCAGCCCGGCCCCACCCCTTGGCAAAGTCAAATTCAGTATCATTTGTCTACCCTTATCCTTCACCGCATCTGCTGTGGCCCCTGCAAGGACCTCCCCCTTCCCCCACTTCTCTGCCCTGCACTCCCCCTGCCCAGCCTCTGGGCAGCCAGCCTGGCTCCCCCTGGCCTGTTGTGCCCAGTCCCCAGCCCCTCCCTTCGTCTCCTCCCCAACCCCCCTGTTCTGGTCCTCACCCCCAAACCTCTCCACCCTTCATCCCTTCCAGAAACTCGACCTCCTGGCCGTGACAGCATGTCCCTGCCATCCTCCATCCATTTCATTCAAACAAGAATCCACTCCTCCGAAAATACTTAGCCAGGTATTTCCTTATATTCAAGGATCCCCCAGCTCAGGCTGGAGAGGGCTCCGCGGCGAAGACTATTTTGCCAGATGTGGGGCCATCACTGTTTTGAGGAGACTCACGACCCACCTCATGGTCACAATGCCACACAGGACACAGCTCAGACCAGTGGTCCCCCTAGTCCTGGTCTGGGGCTTCCCGCACTGGGGACATATAATAGGTAGACCCGTGACCAGCGAGACCAAAGAGGAGTGGGGGTATTTTATTCATGCTTTTCTGCAGTTTTTGCATAAGCTCTAGCCAAGAGAATACATAAACTTCAAAACAGCTCATGTTTGGGAAAGAAAAATAAAGGCAAAAGTCTTAATATCTCCAATCATGTTTTTAAGAGGTTTTCAAACTAACTACATATATGTTATTTCCAACTGATTCTCCCTACAAGCCAGGCTTTTTTCTTTTTCTTTCTTTCTTCTTTCTTTCTTTCTTTTTTTTTTTTTTTTTTGGTCTTTTTAGGGCTGCACCTGTGGCATATGGAGGTTCCCAGGCTAGGGGTCGAATCGGAGCTATAGCCACCGGCCTACACCACAGCCACAGCAACACCAGATCTTTAACCCAGGATTGAACCTGCACCCTCTTGGATGCTAGTCAAATTCGTTTCTGCTGAACCATGACAGGAATTCCAAGCCAGGCTTTTGATGGAGCTGGAGGCATGAGCCCCTCCAGACTCCTCACCCCCAGGACTCAGAAAGCCAGAGACCTGCCAAGGTCACTTGGACCCAAACCTGTGTCCCCCAGCACCTGGCACAGTGTTTCACACACAGCAGGCCCTTGGAGGGAGCAACCTCAGAAGAGGAACTCCGTCTCCTGGGAGGTGCAGACAGGCTATTCTGACCCTTTTAACAGGCACTAGAAATGTCCTTCTTTCCTTTCCAGAAGAATCTGGCCAGTGCAGGCTCCTCCCCACCCCACTGTATTCGCTGCTCATTGAGATCAGAAGGGACCAAGGCTGGGCAATACAGAAGAAAGAAGGACAGAGGGACCAGCATTGAATCTAAAGGGGCAGCTCTAAGCCTGGCCAGGAGTTTCCCACCATCTCCGAGGAAGCCAGACCACCCTGGTTCAGTGCCCAGAGTGTCATATCGGGAGAGTGAGAAGACCAAAAACATCAGAAGGGGGTGTCTAGGTGGGGGCAGCGATGGCTCAGAAAACAGTACTCTAATCCTTTAGCCGTCTCCACTGATGGCCGACTCCATCTCTGCACAGGGAAGGTGACTGGGCACCCTCAGACCATCTCAAAGGCAAGATCAGGTCACAGAAAGGTCCAACCTCTTGTTCAAGGGCACATCAAGGTCAGAGACAGGGCTGAAGTTAGACTCCAGGGGTCTTCCGACCTCTGAGGATGCAGTTGAAGGAGGGTGGCCGGAGGAGCCTGTTGGGCACCGAAGAATCCATACAACCAGTTCTATTACGAGGTTCAAACAAGGACCTGCCAGGACTCCAGCCACTTCCTGAGACTGCATGGGCCACGGCGCCACCCAGGACGGGGACTGCCCCGTGTGGGCACCACCTCATCTCCCTTGCGTCTCTGTCCCAGTGTTGGGCCACATCAGGTCTCTCGGTGATAGGCTCTCAGAGAACCTTCTAAAACCCCATCTCCGGGTGGCTGTGGACTTCACAACCACAACTTCACGATGGCTACCCTGGGCTCCTCCTGGGCCCCAGGACTGGCCAGCTAGCAGATGCCTGTCCCCCTACACCCACTGTGGACCAGCCACTGGTCCAGGTGCTGAGTGCAGGAGCAAACCCGCAGGCAAGGCCCCAGGGAGCAAGGGCTTTGATGGGGGAGGTGGCAGTAACCAAGGGAGCAGGTGAAGAGGGCCATTCTGGCAGGAAGCACTATGAGGACACAAAAGAAGACGAGAAAGTGACAAAGGGGACACAAGATGGGCAGAGTGGGAGTTCCCATCATGGCGCAGTGCAAACGAATCCAACTAGGAACTGTAAGGTTGCGGGTTCAATCCCTGGCTTCGCTCAGTGGGTTAAGGATCCTGCATTGCTGTGAGCTGTGGTGTAGGTCGAAGACGCAGCTCGGATCTGGCATTGCTGTGGCTGTGGTGTAGGCCAGCAGCTACAGCTCTGATTAGACCCCTAGCCTAGGAACCTCCATATGCCGTGGGTGCAGCCCTAAAAAAACCAAAAACAAACAAACAAAAAGATGGGCAGAGTGCTCAGAAGGACTTTTTGGAGGAGGGGACAGCTGAGCTGAAAGCCACTTGAAGCTCCAAAGAAGAACAGACAGGAAAACAAGTACAAAGGCTCTGAGGGAGCTGTCATGAATCCAACACCTCTCTCCCGCCCTCCTCTGGCCCTCATCCATTCTGTTTTCTTTCTTTCTTTCTCTCTTTCTTTCTTTCTTTCTCTCTCTCTCTCTCTCTTTCTTTCTTTCTTTCTTTCTTTCTTTCTTTCTTTCTTTCTTTCTTTCTTTCTTTCTTTCTTCCTTTCTTTTTTTTGCTCTTTAGGGCCCCAACCCATGGCATGTGGAGGTTCCCAGGCTAAGGGTCCAGTCGGCCTCACCACAGCCACAGCAATGCCAGATCCAAGCTGCATCTACGACCTGCACCACAGCTCACGGCAACGCCGGATCCTCAAGCTATGGAGCAAGGCCAGGGATCAAACCCGCAACCTCATGGTTCCCTTGTCAGATTCGTTTCCGCTGCGCCGCAACGAAAACTCCCATACTGTTTTCTAAAGTGAGACTTTGGCCAGCCTCCTTTAAGAGCTCAATTTGAGAGCATCCGTTAGGTGCTCAATTTGGGCTAAGCTGAAATGGCAGGCCCAGCTTCATTATCTTGTCTACATTAAGGGGGGACCCGGATAGGGAGCACACATGTCCTGACCCCCCACTGCCTCTGGAGCCAGGCCCTTCAACCTGGTCGGCCTACAGAGACAAATCCGCAGCAGGTAAGACGAAGATCCGCAGCATAGACAGAGATCAGAAGCCACCCATGCCACCAACAAATGGGTACACGTTGGGGGGGGCAGGTGTGGACCAGACACATGCCATGTGACACTTTCTCAGGAAACTTGGACATCTAAGGAGCCACAGGAGGGCAAGGGACTGAAGGAAGGGTCCACACTCACATGGAGTCAGGCACCCACTTATGCCTGTGTACACACACCCACATGCACTCATTACGCACACTCGTACAGACACACTCAGCACCCAGGTTACTTGCACGCACCATCCTCAAATGCATATGCACACGCAGGCACTTGTGCACACACAGAATCACACTCGTGTGTGAAAACACCTGAGTCCACACATGGACACAGATGCACATACACTCGAGCAGGTGCAGAGAGCTCTCACGTATGTGCATGTGCACACACACTGGAATACACTCGTCCATGCACATGTGATGCACACACTCCTGCACACTCACACATGTTCATCTACTCACCCCACACACTCATGCACATACTCGCACACGTGCGGCATGCTCCCGCGGGGACACGACCATGCACTCATGCACACGTGCATACATGCCAGCAGCACAGGACCAGGACTCTCCCAGGCCTGGGCTGGCAGTGCGGGGCCGTCTAGGGGTGAGCTCCTGGGTGGAGGGTGCGAGCAGGACGCTGGCCCAGGCGAGGCTGGGGCCCGAGGGTGGGCCTGGGTGCGACGCCGGCGGCGAGCGCGGGTGCCCGGCGCAGGTAGCTGTGCGGGGCCGCCCCCGCGCACCGGCCCGCCGGTGATTACTATGCGCCAGCAGCTGTCTCGGCGCAGTGACGGCGCCTCTAATTGATCTCATTATCTCCCCTCCGTAAGGTGAAGTGCTGCGCTCGGCGGGGCCGGGCCGGCTGGCAGGCGGCGGACCGGTGGGGGCAGCGCTCGGCCCGGGGCGGCCGCACCACTGGGCGCGCGGCCAACGAACGCGGGCGGCGGGGCTGCCCCGTGGTCGGCGCCCGTCCACCGACTTGCGATTTCGCCAGGAAACCGCCGGGGGCCCAGGCGGCCGCGGCGTCCTGCGTCCCTTTGTCACTCCCTCCGTCTTTGGAGATTGTTATGAACGCTGTTCTGTCCGATTTCCCCTCACCTTCCTCCCGCCTAGAGCCGCGGCCGCTCGGCCAGATCTCTGGGGCGCTTCGCTCCTTCTGGAACCTACAACAATGCGCCCTCTCTCTGCGGGGGGCTGCCCGCGCTGCAACCCGCGTTCTTCGGGCTCGCGGGCGCCGGGCCCCAGCCGGATCCGGGGCCAGCCCAGTTCCGCCCGCCGCCGCCGCACCGCCGGGTGGCCTGGCCGCTCCCCGTCTCTCCCTCCGGAGCCTAACTCCCCCTCACTGGAAGAGCACAGAAGCTGCCCAAGGAGTTGCAAGAGGAAGGGGGAAAAAAGGAAACACTCAGTTTGTTGTGTTTTCCCTGGATTTGTTTTCTTGCCAAAAAAATTACCCCCTTTGTCTTTGCGCAAAAGAGGCAACGCGGGCACCTTCTGCTGGGCGCCGAGACGGTGCCAATGCGCCTTTCTTAAGGGCGGCTTCTGTTCCCTTTCTAGCCTCACCAGATATATTTTTAACATAAAAACCACTATATTTAATTGGTTATGGATCTCTGTTCTCTTAGCACTACTGGATATCACAGAAAAACACATTAGTACAGAGCAATTAGTGCGATGGCAGTAAACAACTAAGGCACTATTAAGCTGTGGGTGATTAAATAGTATTACTTTTTATTTTTTATGGGGCTAGACTAAAAGATGGAGGAGATTTAAAATATATATATCCATTAATATGAATATAAAATATAAATAACAGGTGTCTTCGTGTTCTTAAGGTAGAACATACACCCAGCCCTTCAATCTCTAGAGAGAGCATCTCTGTCTTTTTTTTTTTTTTTTTTTAATGCAAAGACTCTTTCTTTGTACACTCGAGGGCAATATTTCTTATCTTCATTCACCCGGATATTTAAGCAGAAATATGATTTAATTGGAGTTGTGGAGGTAGGCAAAATCATGCCCATACCTACATCACCATTACAAAAAAATAATAATAATAAAGCTCCCTTCCAATTGAAATATACTCCCTCATTTCTATCTGTTCAAAGAGGGAATCAAGCATTCTCTGAGAAACTGACTGCAGGCGGGGGCAAACAGGCCGGCGGCGGTGGGTGGGCTGGACCGGGCGGGCTGCACCTTGCTCCAGGCCCGTCCTCGCCCAGCGCCCATGGCAGCCCAGGCCGCTCTCCCTTCGCGTGTAGATCATCCTCGCGGTTCTGGCACATCTTTTCCTCGGCATCTGATTAAGTTAACAATGTGCTGCTATTTGCATGCAGATTTGCCAGGGCTTTCTCTCCAGCTGCTCCCGGAGACTTGGTCTTTCTGCGTTGTGATAGCAGAGCGGTCCCTAAATGCAATCTTTGTCAGACCCAGGTGTGCTCTCATTGAGGACGCCTTCGTTCCAAGCAATTTTTCTTTCTGTAGCATTTATAAGGCTCTATTATAGTATAGCCACATCTGGAGGAAAATTCGCCTATTAATTATATACTTTTACCGCTCGGAAGAGAAATTCTAAAAGATACCAACATTTTTGTTGTTGTTGCTCTTATCTCTTTGACAGCCTGCGTTTTATTTTATTTTGTTTTGTTTTTCCAGGCATTTCAATATTTAAAGAGCCATTAACCAAAGGAGGGGGCGCGAGGGATGGGGTGAATTTCTAGGAAAGGAGAAACAACAGACCTAAAATCTTAGTGTCAGCCCTGCCTTCCTTCAGCCAGGCAAGTGTGAGCAAAGACACGGAGGCCTCTCTGAAGGCTGTGGGGCTGGACATGGGGCTTCAGGATAGGGGCCAGGCAAGTGGGAAATAGTTCTGTTCTGCTGGAATTAAAAAAAAAAAAAAAAGTGAGTGCTATTAACCTTTAACCTCATATGCTCCCAGGCGGACACCCCTCACGTCACCTAAACGCCAGACAATTGATGCCTCCATGATCTGAAAGCAGGACCAAATCGGATCAACATGGTGACGACCCAGATGCTATGTTTTCTTTCTGGGGTGGGGAGGTGGTAGTTTTTCAACCAGGTTTGAGGCAGATTAAAAGAAAAATCTGTAGCTAAGGATTCATTCGCACTTTTTCAGAAAGAGATGACAAGAAGCTTTGCCCACAGAGTCTGAAAGTTACTTTAGAGCCAGATGGGGTTTTTTTGGGTGGTTTGGTTTGGTTTGGTTTGGTTTTGGGTGGTTTGGGTTTGGGTTTTTTTGGTTTCTTTTGTTTTTGCTTTTTCAAAATCTTTTGGTATAGTTAGATCAGATGGTCATGAGGGAATGGATAAAATTAATCGGGAAAAGTTTGAACAACTGGATGGTCCCTAGCTGCATTTATAATACATTTAAAGTGCTAAGAAAATGTAATTTTTGATTCAAAAATTATCTTGCAAAGGGATATGACTGCATGAACAAGAGTATGTGTGTGAGTGTGTGTGTGGGGGGGGGGGTGTAAGTGTCCTATGCTGGGGAGGCTGCATGCACACACACACACACACACACACACACAGAGAGAGAGAGAGAGAGAGAGAGAGCTGAATTACTTTGAAATCACAGAAAATCAAAATGGAACCATTTCTGCTTTTCAAGCCAGACTCTATCAGGTAAAAATCCAAGCAGGTTTTGGCCACTTAGTTCAGCTCCTATGACAACAACCCCGAAACCATCTTCTCCTCCTGCCTCCAAAGCTGGCATCAAAAGGAACTCAGGGCTGCGTCCGGGCAGCACCAGGGGCGGCTCCCAGACAACCCCATGTGAGCACATGATCGAGCAGGAGGGGCCTTTCCAAGTCCTGCCTCTGAAGGCCCCACTTGCTCCCAGCTACTCGCTACCTCGGCTCAATGGTACTAAGCCCTTTGCCTCAAAATAACCAGTCATTTTCATTTCCTCCAGCCATGTGCTGTCTGCGTGCAGACAGAGGTCAGAAAGTCCCTGCAGTTAGAGTCCATCTTTGAGCCACGATTCAGCCTCAGTTTCTTCAGCTCTGAAATGGGAAGAACAAACCCTGCCCCAAGTGGGTGTTACATGCACAAAGATGAATCAGATTCAGAATACAGGTGATCAATAAGGCGAAAGTTTACTAAGACTCTTTTTCCCTATGAAGTAGCTGCCTCTCCCTCCCCACGGGGAAACAGGGAAACGGAGTTTCTGGGTCTTCGATCCTTAAAAATCTACGCATTTAAAAACTCATATTTTTGAGGCAAGTAGTGCCAAAAGAAAGAACTGATTTTTTAAAATTTGCCCCTTCCGGGGCCACTTGCTTTTTAAATCCTCCTGCTTGCTGGCATCCCAGCCCCCCAGATACCCTCCTGCAAAAATAGAGCTGGGAGGCAGATGCAGTGATACTGGATTACATCACTGGATAGCATGTGGCATTGAGGGGAGAAAAAAAAAATAAGAAAAGACAAATGACATTTTGCTGCTATAGTGTGCTATTTTAGTGGTGATGGCTTGACTTTTGGCCCAAACGCATATGCCAATGGCAAGGCTAACTCCAGGGACTCACAAAAAAGAATGTGTGTTCACAGCTGTACTGTACACCAATACAGATTACATGTTTTCAGTGTTGCGGCCACAACAGAATGCTAATTAACATACTGGAGTGATGAGAACGGCTGCAAGGGCCTTATTGTTCCATTATTTCATGAAGCCCAGCTGCCTTTGTTTATGTCACTTATCCTCTCGTGCCACAGGTTTTTACTCCAAAAATACTATCCCCATACAACGTTAATATTTAAAAAACAAAGAGGTGGCAGATTGTCATTTTTGTGTCAGTCTCAAACTGCAGAACTGTTAAGCTGTTCTGGTTCGGTATTTAGAAATAATTTAACAGCCATATTCAGACACTGCCTGCATTCTAACATAATGGCTGAATACTTGAACCAAGCAAATGCATAACTATCCTGACATCACTTATGAGATTTAGATTGGTCAGTTAATGGAAGTCTTTACCAGAATCAATACCATAACAGCTTCTTGAAATGAACGTGATTTTTTACACGGAGTGCTGCAAACAATAACTACAGAAATATACTACCTTTGTACCCGGCACAAAGAGGCGAAGATGCAAAATTAAGAAGCAATTACATTTTTGGCAAACGAATATTACAGTCGATTATTAAAAAACAAACACTTTCAAAAATATGTACTTATCATTACGTAATTGGAAAGCATTAATACCCCCTGCACCTGATTAATCATTTTTTTACACTTTTTAATAGCTGTTTCACCTACTGGCTACATTATCAGGTTGCTATTAAGTATTGATATTGATGATGGATGTAATAATGATTAAATAAAAAGCCATATTTAGACCTTGTTTTTTGGGAAATAGTTTTTTCATAATCCTCATTCAAAAGAATACTGTCTGCTGGCGAAATGAGGTTTGGTTTTTGTGGGTTTTTTTTTTTTCCGCTTTCGCCTGGATTGTGCATAACGGTGACATTCTATAAAATACAGGTTTCCCCAAATAGTGTTCCCCCAGCAATCTATACATACTACAGTAATTTGCAATCACGGCCAGGGAAAGTTGTTGGCTCAAGCCCAAAATGTTTATGGTGTATTGCTTCCCCAAAGAACAAAAACACCCTGGAGTTTTATTTCAGATTTCCCTAAATGCGCCTTTATTGACACCAGGTACAATAGTTGGGGAAATACGTAATGCCCCAGCACAGACGCCATCCACCAGGGTCATAAATTAAGTTAGAAAAGGTCTCCCCTAAAAAGTATAGCACTCCACTAATCAAAGCCACACTGTCTTGCTCAAGAACACAAAATCGTCCCCACAGCCAATTGAGTGAACAAGCCAGAGTTGCTTTTTAACGAGTTTAACTGGTAATCTCAGATAAATGGAGAACTGCTTGAAGTGTCTGTCTTCTCTAAGGCTACAGTAATGAGAGGATTTCAAGCATCCTGCATCCCAAACTGCGGAGACGCAAGAGAATGCCACAGGTGTGTCACCATCTACGACGGAGCGCTTTCTCAGCTATGGCCATCCCCCCACTGTGGACACAACATAGATTTGTTTTAATTGGATCCAGGAGCTAGCTAAATTACCCAACTGCTCTGTGCTTAAGCCCCCAGCTAGCTTATATACCAATAATAATAAACTTTCCATAACAGCAGCTCAGCCTATTACTGGGGTTTTTTTTTTTTTCTCTTAACCTAAAAGTGGAACCACTTTATTCTGATTGCAGCCACTGAAGAAACTCCTGAATTGGTTTCTCCTAAAAAAATCACTCAAGAATTACAGAAGGGATCCAGGTAAATAACATTCAATTACACATGCACATATATTCATAGGGAAATCCATTTATCTCATGGTACCGGTAAAAAAGAGCATCATAGCTCATCCTTTGGTAATTTGGGGGAGAAGTTCCCCTCTTCCTTTATTACATCTATTTACCAGGTCAAAGCAACAGCCAGGTCCTAGCCACACCCTGGGCCAGGGACGGGGACAGCCACGTCGAGGGCTACAAGGTCTCAGATGGGTCCAGTGCAATTCCATACAGCTTCAGTCTGATCCTCTACCTCTAAGCATTCCTGTGTCATGGGCAAAAATAAAACGCATGCCCTGTGCTGCCACTCTGAGTGTCAGGAAAGTGTTAGATTTATCAATAAGAGATCAGAATCCCTTCGCGAGCAGACATAATATCTTGAGACGAAATCCATGGTCCCACCACTTGGACACCCGTTTCACAATCTTGATCCCACTTACACTTGGCGAGAACTCTCTTGAAAAGTTAACCTCATGCTCTGGAAGCAGAAACTGATACAACTTAATAGCAACATGGCCGTGAAACACTAATAAACTCATTATAGGTCACGTAACTGCGCCGTCTGCCCGGCTGCCAGACAGCGCACACGAGCAGCTTCCGTTGCCGACAAGCAAGGTGGCGCGGGTGTCTGTGCGGACATTTGGAGGGAGGGGGTTGGGTAACACTTCACAATAAGTTGGCTAAATTTACTTGATTAGGCAGTTCATTTAGAAATCTCAGATGCTAATTATAGGTGGATTCAGACAAGCTGATACGGAGCAAGGCGGTTTTCCCCAGGCCCCGAGAGCCACAGCAGGGCCCCCGCTCGCCTGAAGGGATGCTGAGGTCTCAGAGCCCTTTCCACAACACCCCCCCTTCCCCAGGCAAGGCGGGGCTCGAGGACCCAGCTTCAGCCAGACCCCCTCCTTCGGACCCCTCGGCTTCTCCCAGCAGGATCCGTAGAAGCATCCCCAGAGATAAGAACACAAGAAGCTGCTCCCTGAGGAGAAGCCAAATTCCAGGGACCCGTGTTCAGTTTGGCTTGCATGACGATTTAAGAAAAATCACATAAGGATTTCCCGTTGTGGCTCAGTGGAAACGAATCCGAAGAGTATCCATGAGGATGTAGGTTCGATCCCCGACCTTGCTCAGTGGGTTAAGGATCCGGCGTTGCCATGAGCTGTGGTGTAGGTCACAGACACGGCTCAGATCTAACGTGGCTGTGGCTGTGGCTGTGGCATAGGCCAGTGGCTACAGCTCTGATTTGATCCCTAGCCTGGGAACCTCCATATGCCATAGGTGCAGCCCTAAAAAGACAAAAAGGTAGGAAAGAAGGAAGGAAAGAAAAGAAAAGAAAAGAAAAGAAAAGAAAAGAAAAGAAAAGAAAAGAAAAGAAAAGAAAAGAAAGGAAAAGACAAGACAAGGCAAGACCACGTAAGAGTTTTCAATTTGCAAAAACTGGCTGAGTTCCATAGGCAAATCCAGATTTCTGACCTCCCTTGAAAAATCCAAAGGTTTAGCACCACAGGAGCCACTGCCATGGGCAACCACCAGGTGGGCCTCTCCAAATGGTCACGCCGCATTCACCAATGGCAGTTCTCTCACGCCCGCAGTAACAGAGCTGTGCATCCCTGGTCTATGCCATTCAGGGGCTGCTGATCAGAGGCACGGGGAGACACAGTCAAGAGAAGCCTCACCAGGAAGTTCCCGTGCAGCAAGGTTAAGGATGCTGGGTTGCTGCAGCTGTGATGTAGCGCCTTGGGTTCAATCCCTGGCCCGGGAACTTCCACATCCACCAAGTGCGGCCAAGAAAGGGGAGGCTGGACAGGAAGAACGTGACCTCACGGTCCAGGCCCTGGACACCAAGCTCAACCTTCCCTTGGCTGCCAAAGCCGCTTCTGACCCATGCGTGTCCCTGTCTGCCAAGGGTCGGGAAGGACATCCCCCTCCCTGCCATCTCAAGAAACTGCCAACCCTGGAAGCACAGAAGTAGGACACCAGGACAGAGGCTCTGCCTTGGACTTGTTCCAAGCCTGGGACAGGCCATCAGGTGCAAAGAGGAGACAACCAGAGACGAGGTGAAGCCTTCAGCGCCAAGGAGGAATCACCCCGTTCTTAGCCTGTGGAGACCGCCAACCACGATGGGACAGGTGGCAGGAGTAGACAGGACTGGGACAAAGAAAAGAGGCAGGAGAGTGGAGGGAGTGGGTGAGACCAGGACAGTGGGGGACTCCTCGCAGGGCTGTCGCTCCTGGTGAGCAGTGTGGCCAGGAGCCAGGGCAGAGCCCGCCTACCCCGGTCTATTCCACCTGCTCCTCACTGCGCAGCTGGGCCAGCATCACGGGCACGTCCTGGATCAGATTTACATGAAAGGCGATCTCTGCACCTGGCAGAGAAAGCTGAAGGGGCAGCTCCAGGGTCCCACCCCCAGGTGCTGACCCTTCACGTGTGGGGCACGTGAGCCTGAAATGCACGCGTCCCAGGACTCGAAGCTGTGTCTCTAGGGGAGTCCCATCCCCAGTCCACCCACCTGGGCGATGTTCTTTTAGATCATCAATAAATATGGCTTCAGCAGGCAGAGCATGTTTAATTAGCATTAAACTCTTTTATTTCATGTAAGTTAGAGCCTTGCCTGAGACACTTCATTTGGAAAGTAACCTGGCACTCAAGATTAAAATGAAATATTAGCATGTCAGCCCTCACCTCATCATGGTGTGCTCCCCCCAGCCCTCGAACCCTGCCGCGGGCAACAAGGCCCTGCTTCCAAACCTCCCCCCACCCCCCGGGGGGATATGACAACAGGGGCTTTCAGAGCAGAGGGGCTGGGCTTGCTTACAGAGAAAAGGGACCGTAGCCCCTAGGAAGTGAGAAATGGAAAAACTTATTCTTGTCAAAGTTGAAACATGATGGAGGATAATATAAGAAAAAGAATGTGTGGGGGGGGGCTGGGTCACTTTGCTATACAGCAGAAATTGACAGACCACTGTAAATCAACTATAATAGAACAAATAAAAATCTTTTAAAAAAAAGTTGGAATCCAGTATGGTGTCATCCTTCTACCTCCATCGTCTCTGGGCACCTCAGTCACCAGGCCCGCCTGTGTCTCATAGCCTTACGGGAGCTCTGCCCTCTTTCCCAGGGCTGCCCTGTCTGCAGAGGCCTCTGCCTTGCCCTTGTGAGCTTGGACCCAGCATCAGCTCCCCAGAGGGCCCCACCCTTATCGCTCAGCCACAGCTACCCGTCCCCCCCCAGCCTGGTCTCTCTGCTTCAAAGCCCCCGATTTCAAGACTCTGTATGGTTGGTGTCCCTACAGATGGTTTTCTGGATTCTTCATCTATTTGTTTATTTGTTTCTTGCCTAGAATGTCAGCTACCTGAGGGCAGGGCCTTTGTTTGGTTCTTTGCTATGTTCCCAGGGCCTAAAGCGGTGCCTGGCTCATCAGGGAGGATGAAAGGAAGGAAGGAGGGAAAGGAGGGGGTAGGACATTAGACAGATGAATAGATGATTGAAAGATAGATGAGAGATACATAGATAGACAGACAGACATATAAATGAAAAATAGATACACAAAGGGGGTGGATAGGACGGATGGATGTATAGACAGATACATAGACAGAACTGACAGACTGGCAGACAGCTAGCTCAGCTGATCTGGCACTTTGGCTGGGCATTAAGAAGGGAAGGGGCAGAGTCAGAAACATGGCCCAGCAACTGCTCACAGCATGGTCAGACGTGACCAGAGCAGCACAGGGTTCAAAGGCAATTAGGGATTCTGAAGACAGGGCCATGAGAACAGGGAGTCAAGGAGAACTTGCTGGAGGGGTTGGTGAGGGGCTTCCCCAGGGTGTGGGGAGACAGTAGCTTCATGGAGTAACTTGAACTAGATCCTAGGTAGCCAGCTGGGCACAAACATTCCAATGGGGCAATGAAGTGATCCCCAAAGGCTTGCATGCTGGCCACTAGGACATGCACGACGATTTTAGGTGAGACACACCCAAAAAACTCCTTTAGAAAAACAGTGAACACTTACATAATTATTTCATTGTCTGATATGAAAAAACACATATAATGGGCACATCAAACCAGAGATCTCTGAGATATTCTTATTTAGGACAAAGCTAAATATAATATTTTTTTCCTAATGACTTTTTTCCATTACAGTGTTTACAGTGTTCTGTCAATTTTCTACTGTACAGCAAGGTGACCCAGTCACATACACATATGCATTTTTTTTCCCACATTCTCATGTTCCATCCTAAGTGACTAGATAGAGTTCCTGGTGCTATACAGCAGGATCTCATTGCTTATCCATCCCAAAGGCAATAGAGTTTGCATCTATGAACCCCAAATCTAAATATAATATTTAATTAAAAGAAGTGTGTCCGACCCCTAGCCTGGGAACCTCCATATGTCGCAGGAGCGGCCCAAGAAATAGCAAAAAGACAAAATAAAATAAAATAAATAAAAGAAGTGTGTCTCCAAAAATATTAAAGCTAGGAGTGTGTCGTAGCAGGTACGATAAAAATCCAAAATGAACTCTGTCTGAATTAGAGCTAAGGAGTCATTCTGGGCATAAACGTACCCCCACCCCATGTCAGGGAGCACTTGGGAAGGTCTCATCCCCGGGGAACCTCGCTCTTTGGACCTGGTCCCCAGCTGGGCTGTCAGAGGCAGGTGTGGGCTTCACAGCCCTTCCCTGGATTCATGGAAGTGGCAAAGGGCTCCAAGAAAGAAAGCCCCAGGCTGGTCCTGCCTCTTCCAGGGGCAGCCACAGAACTCCAATAGGTCCCCCCTTTTCTGAAGGAGAGAAGGAGAAAGGGTGGGGGGGGGTAAGAGGGAGGGGGAATGGGGGAGGGAGAAGAGAGAGAGAGAAAAGCAGGCCAGGGAGAAAGGCTATCTGAAGACCAAACGCTGGCTAAAGTCCTTATCAGGAAGAAAAATTTTTAAATGCATGAACTCTATTTATACCCTGGATAAACAAGATAATGATGTGTTCGTTTTATAAGTTGTGCCTTGATTTCAAGAGCACCAGTGGCCATGAATGTTTGGATTTCATATAAGCATGTTTAAAAGCCATGGGTCCCGACCCTCTGACCAGGAAGCGAAGCTTAGTCAACACGTTCACACTGTGATCAAGGCATAAAGCAGAGAGTTGAACAAACGAACATTTCACTCTTGGAATTGAAGTATAAGCAGAAGAACTGATGAATCTGCTAATTGTTCCATTGTTCTTGTCTGCTCTTGACATTGGCATCTACCCCTTGTATAACCCAAAGTGCATCTTTTGTATACGTATGAACAGAAAAATGAGTATGACCCTGATGAATACAAAATGTGGGAGTGGGGGGAGGGGGGCTTAAAGGGCAATCTCTCTTTTTTTTTTATTATTATTATTCTTTTTTTTTTTTTGTCTTTTTGCCTTTTCTAGGGCCGCGTCCGCGGCACATGGAGGTTCCCAGGCTAGGGGTCTAATCGGAGCTGTAGCTACTGGCCTACACCAGAGCCACAGCAACTCCGGATCCTTAACCCACTGAGCAAGGCCAGGGACCGAACCTGTAACCTCGTGGTTCCTAGTCAGATCTGTTAACCACTGAGCCACAACGGGAACGTCCTATTAATATTATTTTTGAAAGGCCAATGTACGGTGCACAGCTCATGGCCCTGGTCTGAAATATGGGCAAACCGTCTACAACAGAGCACCAGGGCGGGCCGGACAGTCCGGACACCCCCAACCCCAATGCTGTCACTGCAGTGCCTCTCTCTGAGGTCACTGTGAGCCCGGAACAAGAGGACAGCATCCGGTTCGGCTCTTTCTCCCCCTTCCCACGTCCACTGCTGCAGGACAGCATCAGATCGCGCAAAGCATCTTCCCGATGCCCACTGATTTTTTTTTTCAAGTTTGCTTAAAGTCTCGTTAATTTACAAGGTTGTGATCATTTCTGCTGTACAAGGAGGTGATTCAGTTAGACATGGACACACATCCTTCTTTTTGGGGGGGGGGACTCTTTTCGCATATGGATGATCACGGAATATTGGGTAGAGTTAGTTCCCTGTGCTATCCAGCAGGTCCATGCTGACTATCCATCCTCTGGACACCGGTGTGCATATACTGATCCCCAACCTTCAGTCCACCTGCCATGCCTGTTTCTGGGGTGTGTCTCCATGCATCATGAATCCCTTCCCTGGTCTCTTTCACCATTAGGCTCCAAGCCACACCTCCACTCACGCTCACTTAGAGCATAGGTCCCAAAAAAACAGAGCTGTGTGTCACCCCAACTCCACACCCATCCCCAGCTTTTCCACTGCCCTCTCCTGCTTCACCTGGAATGGCCCCCAGCCCCTCCAAACACATCCCTGCCCCCAGCTGCAAGTGCACCTGCCAAATCTCCAGCCCTCTGCAAGCCCCTTCTCTCGGGCCTGGCACTCGTCTCTATCTATAAAAATCTCCCTGGTCCCCAAGGCCCAGCTCCGACTCCAGCTTGTCCATGAAGTTCTTCCCGAGCCACAAGCCAAGTCTGGTCTTTCCCTTCTTAAAATGATGTGCAGTGCTGAGCACAGAGAAAGGAGCGGCCTTCCAGAGACCCAGAGAAAGCACACAACACTCACTGGCTCCCTTATGGTTGGTCGACATCTCTTTACCATCAGGTTTCTCCCCTGAATCTGGATCCACGGCCCTCTGTTTAATCTCTGAGGTGGCCAAGGTCACATCCCTTTGTGATCGGTGCAACCTCTCCACTCTGGGTTTGTACCCACTCCCTGCTTCGGATGGTGGCAGGGCTCCCGCATCTCTGTTGATTTCAACTGAAGAGTTACATGAATCCTCAGGCCCAGGCCGTGGGGCCCTGCTGCCCTGCAGCCCTGGTGAGAATGTCCTCCTGGGAAAGCAGTACCTTTGAGGGCCTTCCAGACCCAGAGCCCCACACCAGCTCCCCAGAAAAGCCAGACTCTTAGGGTGGGGGTTCTCCTTCACCATTGCCCCAACTCACTTAGGTAATAGATGCACCCCAGTGACACAAAATCCAAAACAAAGTCTTAGCCGATTTCAACCCCCGATTTCTCTCTGACTCTAAAACAAGAACCCTTAATAGCCAAGCAGGCCATCTTAAGGGGAATAAAAGCATACTTTGGCCTTGCTGGAGGTTAAACCTCAAACACAGAACCCGCTTTAAAATACTATTTCAACTGCCCTCCTGAAAGCAGAAAGGGCACGGAGGCCCTTGCCCTCCCTCTGGATTTTTCTTCATGACACTGGCTCCTTTCAGCCCAGCCTCACTGAGCTGGGGCTGGTAGGAGGATTATCCCAGACTGAGAGCCAACACCACTGCCTGGCAATCAATGTCACACACACACACACACACACACACACACACACACACACACTGGTCTGCCCAGTGGGTTACAAATATCGAGAGATAGGGAAGGAAAACAAGACTTTTCTTTACCCCCTGGCCCATTACCTTGCACTGAAAGACCATCTGGGTCAGTGAAAAGGGGAACTCATTTCGTCCTTATCTCACGGATAACACACCCCGGTGAACACGGATCTGTATTTCCCACACACGGTTAAAAGGTGTGTGCCCGCTCAACTCAGTGTGTATCATGCTCCATTTTTATTTTAATCAGATGCCTAAAAACACACACAATCATTTCAAAAAAAAAAAAAATACAAGCATCACTGTAAAACCATCCAAACAAACACCCATTCGTTACTTTTTCACCCTTTTCAGAGGGAAGAAAGGGAACCAGGGATGGGATGTTTGGGACTAAAAAAAAGGGAAAAGAAAGTCTCCCTTAGACAGTAGCTATTTCCCCAGTGCCTCCACAGGGCCCCGAGGGAGAGGAAGAACTCGGGTTCTGGAAAAGGGAAGCGTGGTGACAAAACTCCCCAGTGCAAGGGTCCTGCTGGGAGAGTAGCTGAAACAAGACGAGGACGTGGCCGGTCCCCCGAGGACCTCGGGCTGCAGGCCCTGACCCAGGGGCAGCATAATAGCAGGAAGCAGCTACAACACCTGCAGGGGACAGGGCACCCAGGCCTACCTGGAGTCCCTGTGCTTCTCTGGGCTAAGCCCAGTACCCCCTGCGGAGCGGCCTTCCAGAGACCCAGAGAAAGCACACAACGCTCACTGGCTCCCTTATGGTTGGTTGACATCTCTTTACCATTGGGTCTCTCCCCTGAATCTGGATCCGTGGCCATCTGTTTAATCTCTGAGGTGGCCAAGGTCACATCCCTTTGTGATCGGTGCAACCTCTCCACTCTGGGTTTGTACCCACTCCCTGCTTCGGATGGTAGCAGGGCTCCCGCATCTCTGTTGATTTCAACTGAAGAGTTACATGAATCCTCAGGCCCAGGCCGTGGGGCTCTGCTGCCCTGCAGCCCTGGTGAGACCAGCCTGTGTGGCCTCACCTCCAGCATCCTCCCTTTGCAAGAGCCTCCTGAAAATCTGCCTGCCTGGTCCCTGGGAGGGGCACACCTCTGCTTCGGGGCTGCAGCTGCACGAGCCAAAGGCAGGCTTAGCCTGAGGCCCTGGAGAAAGGGCCCCCCAGAGTGTGGCCGCTCATATGCTCAGGAGGTACTGCGGTCACAGGGCGTCCAGGCACAGGCAGTGGTGAAACAATTTTTTTGAACTGAGAGCCAACCCAGATGCCTTGTACTGCTTCGGCCGTTCCTGCCACACTGCGTGGGACAGATGGACATCCACCGAGGGCCAGCAGCACCAGGGAGGCACCACGGGTTAACACGGCTCGCCTTCTTTTCTTTTCCTTCTTTTTTTATTTTGTGGTGTCTATTTGCAAAGCTGACCTAATGCTCGGCCTCACAGCTCTCAACCTCTGAAGGGCCAAGAGGGACACAGGAGCCTTTGTCTGGTGGCAAACAAAGGCCAAGTCATGGCAGAGTGGACCCTGGGGTGACGTGGGCCGCCCGCCCCTTGCGAGGACGCCTGCCCTGCCAGGCTGCTCCCCAGGCAGACTCAGAGGGAAGAGGCAGAAGGAGCTGCATGTCCAGCCTCAGCCTGGTCCCCACTCTGGGGAAGGGCTGGCCCCAAGGGCTCCTCCCAAACCCCGCAAAGTCGCCCCGAGAGAACTGTCTCGGAAAAGCAAGATCGAGTCTACGTTCTGAACCTGAACCGAAGCTAGTCATTTCAGCTTGGCTAGGCCTCTCCCCTGACTCCCCCACCCCAGAGGCAAATCCCCCAAAAAGGTCTTTCAATTACACCCCAGTTGCAAAGCAGCAAGGCCCCATCATTAGCGCCATAAACTCATCAAGCGCCCTGAAAGGGAAAGAAGATGACGGGGAGCTTTTGTGTTCAGAAATGAAAGAAAGACAAAAAACAGAGAGGGAGCGAGAAAGCAAAGAGAAAGAAGAAACGCAAAGCCAGGAGCCCCAGCCGCCGCCGACGCTGCAGCCACCGCATCGCCAGGAAGGAGACACTGTCACCCAGGCATGGGGGAGGGGGGGGGCTCCGGCGGGTGCCGGATGGCAAGAAGGGTTAAATTTATGTTCCATTACAAGTCCCCTTTTTTTTTGGTTTCATCGTCTCCGTAAAACACATAACTTAAAATGAAATCAAATATTAAAAATGACAGACTATATAAGTGCTGTGAGTAACTTCAGGTCACGGAGGGAGGGAAAAGCCGGCAAGTTGTCAGGCACTATCTGTCAGAGTGAATTAGAAACAATCAACAGAGACTGAAAGGGAAGGTGATTGTTATTAAGCATCGGGGCTGTGAGCAGGCTACCCAGATGTGGTCATGCATATAAAGGACAGGAAACAGCAGTTTAATTCAGGAAGCCCTGGCGAACAGGGCAGCAGAGAGGAGAAAAGTCCTTTGTCGCTAATAAGCTGGAAGTTACTTTGATAACAGCAGGGTGAGACTCGAGAATAAAACACATTTCGTTCACTACCACACACCATTAATATCACAGAAATGTGCTCGCAAGAGATGCCCGGCACAAGCGGATTCAGCCCTGGTCTCCCCAGCAGCCGCCCCGGAAAGCCAGACGGGGTCCCCCTCTCCTTCCAGGGCCAGGCTCTCTCTGACCACATCGGACGGCCTGTCCCCCCTCCAGACATGTCCCAGGACCCAAACAAATACCGAGGGTCTTTCATGATTTCCCCGTGGCAGGCCCTCCCATCTCTGGGGGGCTGGGGGGCTGGGGGGGAAGGTGCGAGCCCGGTAAACAGCCTGGATATAATGAAGTCCATGTATGCAGCAACGACAAACAATTTTATATGCAGACAAGGCCCGATTTCATAAGAAATTACTTATGCAGGCGTTCTGCAATTATCCTGTGATACTTTCAGGCAACAGTCTGACAGCAGTTGTGCAAACAATAAAGGGATTACAGAAATAAAAACAAATAATATTACACACACAGAAACTCCATGTTGCATGTGGACGGGTGAAGGGAATGCACCCGGAGGAGCGGAGCCAGGCAGGGGCCAACGAGAAGCGAGGCTCAGAGACCCAGCAACCCGCTGCCCAGCCCTCGAGCCCGAAGGAGCCACCCGCAGGCAGCTGGATGGGCTCTGCCCCCCATCTCAGGGGATGCTGGGTCACCTGCTTGCCTCTCGGGGGAGCTGAGGACCTGGGTCATCTTTGCAGGATGAAGCAGTCACTGGACCAGGAAAGGGACCAGAAGTGGGTAGGCTGAATGGCTTGGCCGTTTCTCCCCCCCACCACGTCACCTCCCAGGACAGAAAGCATCTTATTCTTTCATCTCGTCCCAGGGTCTGTGCCCATGTCCAGTGGCAGCCAGAGCTCCCGGTCCGCTTGGGGCAAAGTCAGGACCGCCCCCTCCCAAACACAGGTAGGCAACACGAGTGGATCAGCCAGGTACAAAGACCAAATCAAAACTCTAAGGAAGCCTGGGCATCTGCCCCAACAGGCCCAGGACTGGCATGAGGAGGGCTCATTCAGTCGCCCACCCTTTGAGGGCAGAATCACGCATCATGCATCACCATGTGTCCCTATTAGACACAAGCAGGCAGGCGCCCTATAACCCAGGAGACCCAGAGTGAGGTGGGATGTGGAGGCCTGCAGGTGGGCAGCCTGACCACCTTCCCCAAAGGGTAGGTATTTTTCTTTTTCTGTCTTTCTTTCTTTTTTTCTTTTTTTTGTCTTTTTAGGGTCGCACCCATGGCACATGGAGGTTCCCAGGCTAGGGGTCTAATCGGAGCTGTAGCCACTGGGCTATGCCACAGCCACAGCAATGCCAGATCCAAGCCGCATCTGCGACCTACACCACAGCTCATGGCAATGCCGGATCCTTAACCCATGAGTGAGGCCAGGGATCGAACCTGCATCCTTGTGGATGCTAGTCAGATGTGTTTCTACTGAGCCACCACGGGAACTCGGATAGGTGTTTTTCTCCTGCTGCACCTCTTCCAGGCCTCAGCCCACCCTGTGCAATCAGAAACCTTCCCCCACTCCTCATGGTAAGAGAATGAGGCCCGGGACCTGCAGGTGTCACCTTGTCCTGCCTCTTCAGGTGCTTCCAGAGCCCAGGCTGTGCTGCAGGCAGCTCAGGTCAGCACTGGCCAGTCCTAACCCACTGCTCGTAGGAGCCTGAGCTCAGCCTGAGTGGGAGAGTCTCACAATACCGGCCGCAGCTTTGCAGAAAGTTCTTTTTTTTTTTTTTGTCGTCTTTTTGCCTTTGTTTGAGCTGCTCCCGTGGCATATGGAGGTTCCCAGGCTAGGGGTCTAAACGGAGCTGTAGCCACCGGCCTACACCAGAGCCACAGCAACGCGGGATCCGAGCTGCGTCTGCGACCTACACCACAGCTCACGGCAAAGCCGGATCCTTAACCCACTGAGCAAGGCCAGGGATCAAACCCACAACCTCATGGTTCCTAGTCGGATTCATTAACCACTCCACTGCGCCACGATAGGAACTCCCTTTTTTGTTTCTAACCTAGTTGCCCACATTGGCGGAAAAGTCCCAGATTTTCACTTTTTTTTTTACTTCTTTTCTCCTTAAAAATTACAACGACGTGGAAAAAGTCTGCCCACATCCCCAAGTGCAATCGATGAGAGCTGAGTGGGCCCTTCCAAGACCTCAGCTCTCCCAGCCTGTCTGCACACACCCGGCCTCCTGCGTTTCCCACCTGGACCCTGAATATGGGGACATCTCCCCAGCGAGAGATGGCCAGGCTATAGGTGCCTCCCTACAGCACACTCTGGGGCAGAGGCCGAGCCCTCCCCTGGCCAAGCTGCCTTCAGCACTTTGTCCAAAACCTGCAGCATTTTGAATCTCTAAACCAGGCCTACTGGAACACCCAAGGCCACCCTCAAACTCCCTGTGCAGGTATCAGGAACTCACACCCAGTGTCCTGGCCTCCCTGTGTCCAGGGTGTTGGCATCAATCAGATCTAGGCAGGCCTCGGGCTTTCCCATCCCTTCATTCCAGAATATTTGGAAAGAAATGTAGATCTGATAGATAGTGAGTTTGCTGAAACCAAGGGGCAACCAATTCTAATAACTGCCAAATGTGGAGGTGAGGGTGAGTCAATCAACATAAGGGAACGATTCCTGGCCACTCACAGGGTGCCAGGGACTGTGCTGGGAGCTGTGAGGGCTCTGAGGTGACTAAGCCTTCTTTCAGCTAAGAGGGCCCCTGAGCTGTCTGGAACTGCCTGAGGGATGGCCTGTTGTTCTCAGGGGAGACTGGCTCTGCTAATGGCTCGCTGTGTGACCCTGAGCAAGTCCCTTGCCCTCTCTGGGCCTCGGTCGCTTCACCTACAAAATAAGAGTGATTCTGATCACAGAAGTTTCAGCTCACCCTAGGGTTCTACGGGTCTAGGATTCCTAAAGAGAATTCTGCTTGACAACCACCATACTGCCCAAAGGAAAAGAGGCCTAAACTCTAACCACCAAAAATCTGTTACTCTGAAACTCTCTCTGCATGTTATTCTCTGACCCACGAATCAGCATAACAAAGATGCAATTGTGATGAGTTTGGAGTTAACACTTCCTGGTGGTGAATGGAAGCCCCAGAAGGCTTCCACCTGCAATCTGCCTGAGCTAGCCTGCAGCTGGGGGGCTCCGCCATGGGGCACTGTCATTTATTACTGTGGCCCCCGTGCAAATGGCCACCTTTCCTGTACCCAAGGGCCCTGAAATCCCTGACTCCCAGTTTTAGCCAAGTCACAAGAACATCCCGCTGGTAGAAAACTAAAGCCACAGCAAACACCCCACCCAGAGCTGGGTCAAGCCACCTGCGGAATCCCAGCTCCTAGGAGCATTCCCACACCTGGAAAGGTAGGTTTCTCAAGCCACACCCTCTGGTTAAAAGCAACATAAACATAAAAGAAAGGCGATAGTGCTCAGCAGGGTCTACAAAGGCCAGTCTATCCAGGCCCTCAACCCTCTCCCATGGCCCGCTCTGCTCCCCCCTCCAGGGCCTATAATCTGTGCCTACCCTCGCCAGGTTCTTCCCACCACAGGGCCTTTGCATGTGCTATTTCCTCTGCCAGGAATGCTCTTCCTCTGTTCACCAGCTGGCTCTTCCAGGTCCTTCACCCCTCTCACTTCTCATGTGCCTTCCTCAGGGGGGGCCGCCCCCCACAACCCAAGGGTAGATCCCTCCTCCCCACCCCCCACCCCCCACCTTTTCTCATGGCATTTACCCCTCTCTGACATCGTCTTACCCATGGCTGTCTGGTTTGCTGCTTCCTAGCCCCACAGTATAAGCTCCCTGAGGGCCGGGAGCTTGTCTGTCTTATCCAAGGCCATACCCAGGGCTGTTCTATGGCCAAGGAATTAGGCCCCAAAGTCGGAAAGACACCTGTTCACACCTCGGCCTCACCATCCACCAGCTGTGCGACCTGGGGGAAGCCACTTGACTTCTCTGACCTCGGTTTCCACAGCTGGAAAATGGAACTCATAAGAGCATCTATCTACCTGCTAGGGGATTGATGAGGACGAAGATAATCACCAGAACCTCTTAGACCAGAACCTGGGTCACTCTACTTTCCCTCGAGAGTTCAAAGGATCTCTGATTTTAGTTTTCGCTCAGGCAAAGGGAGAGTAATGGGACCTTGCTTTCCTAACTCATTCTGCGGCTGCAAAGGAGGTGCAGGTATCCTTACCTCCAGGAGCCTTGGGGATGTCCTGGTGGGGAGCAAATCCGCTGCAAAGCACCCCCCCCCACATACGCAGGGCTTATCATCATTATCACACAGAAATGACAATTATTCGCGCCCTCCTCTATGCTCCCAAAGTACCGCTCCTGCACCACATAACCAAGGTCATTACTTCCTGGAGGAGGGCTATTGACTCCCAGGTCTGCACCAGGGCAACGGGGCTGCCTTGGGACAGCGCTCCGAGTCCAGGGTCCTGCACGTGCCCCGGGGGACAGTGGTGGCCGGGGCTGGGGTCAGGGGGAGGGCACGCCCTGTCTGTCAGATGAAGATCCTATGGTTTCTGAGAGCCAATTCCTTCTAGAAAGTCACTGGGCCTCTCAACCAAGCTTGGGGTCTCCCCTAAGCATAAAGCTGTCGGGGGCTGGACCACCGCACCTCCAGGCTCTGCTGCCATCCTTGTCGGGGTGGCCCTAGAAATCCCTGGTGAGGTAGGACATTAAGTCATTTTCTGATGTGTATGAGGGGCTCAGCTACCGACAGGTGGCTTGGGATTTCTATACAATGGTGCTTGGGTTGTCCCGAAGCTGCAATGCTGTAGCATTTGACCTTTAGAAAGTCAGGTGTCCATTTCAAAGGATGGGGAGGGCACTGGTGGAGAGGAACAGAAGCTAGAGCTCCCCCCCTCCCCCAGGTACCTTCAGAAGTCCAGGAATGTCTCATCATCATAATTCCAGGCTGCCTGGGAAAGGGGTCCAGCTCTAAGGGCGGGGAATCCTGTGTTCTGAGGCTGGAAAACCAGTAAGAGGCTGGGAAGGAGATACCCACGTGCTCCCTGCCTGTTTCTAAGGACAATGCCCTCTCTTGGTCTCCAAGGCACAGAATCTGCTCTTGGATATAAAGCTCTAACCCTACTTCCCGATCCCATGACTGCACATTATTCCAAGATGTACATTTTCCACGCAGGAAAAGCTCCCCACCTGCTCATGGCCCATCCCAACAACAAGTACATTATCTTTCTTTATCGTCTATGAGGTCCAGAGCCCACCCAGTGATTAACTTTTTTAGATGCACGCCTCTGTGGCAGGAAACCTGGTGAGGCCGGTACCCCGGCCGATTCCACAGGGTCTGGCGAATCACAGGCAGGAGGGGCACATCTCCTTGCCAGAGGAAGCCCAAGTCCCTCCGGCTCCTGGCCTCGGTCACCCCATCGGGTCAGGAGGGGCTGTTCATCCTTCGCTTCCTTTCTCATCCCCATGTGGGTCAAGGGGAAACGGCAGCATCCTTGCAGTGCCTCCTCTCCGGGCTCAAGTGGCACAGAGTCTGGAACATTCCAGAGCAAGCTGGTGCGCTCGCTCCCCCGGGAAAGCCAGGCTCACCCGCCTCCCCTACCTGAGGCCCTGGGCAACGATGCTCAGACACTAAGTTGGCCCTTTCGAAACTGTGAGCATCCACGTGGCAGAATCCCTACCATCAATATAGCAGCTAAATATTGTAAGACTCCTAACTCCCCCATCTGTGTTTTGCCTCCCAAGAGGGAAAATAGTCTTCACAGACATTCCCTGATCTGGCAGGCAAATTCTAAACCTTACTGGCAACCGCAGGCTTGTTTTCCCAACCAAACAGCTATGGAACCAAAAATTGCTCTGCCTGCGTTATGCTGAGGAGGGAACTAGCCAAACAGCTCAGTCTGGAGGCCCGCAAGCCCCGGGGCTGCCTCCATCGCTAGAGGAGCCCGGATGCTCAGACGTCCCCCAGCCCCTGCAGGCCCACCCGCCCTCGGCGGCAACTGCGGGTGCACATGGCTCCTTTTCTTAACACGGAATCCACCCACCAAGACACTGATGGAAAATATTCACGACAGTGTGAAATCAACATATTCTAAGGCAAAGAAAGGGGGGGAAAACTTCCAACGTGTTGGCTGCAGACATATCCTCCTACAAGAATACACGAGGCAGTGGCACCCCTGTGGCCCTGGTCCCCGCCACGGGGCGCACCTGGGCGCCCCAGACCCCCGCTTTCCATTGGATGGTATTTCTCGGCATTTTCCCCAGCCCCTCCCAGTCTTCCTACCGGAACCCTGCACCTGCGCGATCGCTAATAAACCCGATCTGATGATAACTGGGGAAGCCTAATTGATAGGGGCCTTTATCGACTGGCCTTGATGTCTCTCTGAGGTTCTCAACAGCCAAGATTTAAATGTTTCATTTTATTTTTAACTTTCACTTTTCCACATTTCAGCAATGTCAGGCAAAGAGGTATGGTTTTACTATCAGAAAGAATCATGGTGCAGAATAATTTATGACTTCAGCTTGGGCTTTCAGAAAAGCTATTTCAAATCTTCACTTTGATTTGGTTGTATCAAAACTACTCAAAATAACAGCGGCACTTTCTTGGAACCAGAATATGTTAGCAGCACCTCAGGATTCCGAATTGAAGCCTCCTATTTATCCCAGAAGAAAACTTGAGAAAGGAATTAAGCCCCAGAGAGGAAAATAACGTTGTTGTGTTTTTTGGGGTGTTGTTTTTTTTTTCGTGATTCCTTTGTTTCCCCTCCCCACTCAGCCCCCAAACACACGGGAACCACAAAGGAATGCCTCCCGATAGCAAAAGGTCCCGCCCCTGCCCCGCCACCCCTTCACCCAGAGCTCTGAGCAGGGAGGGGGAACCCTACCTGGGTGGAGGGGAGGCTGGGAGGAAGCCCCTGGCCAAGTGGAGTCGGGGGAGAGCGGGCCTCTTTGGTTGGGATTTGTGTTAGGTCAACACGACCAAACAGGAGGAAATGATGTGTGTCCAGGGCAAAGAGTTCTAATATCGGAAGACTTACCTTAGCAGCTTAACTGCATACTTGTCTTAAGGACTGTCAGTCTGGTGAGAAAATACCCCAGAAAGGATGCAGCTGATCCAGGCACTGACAGATTGCCAGAGGGCCGTCCCAGTTCCCTATCACAAAAGGAAATATAGAAAGAAATGATGTAAAGTGAAATGTAACAAATTCACCAAATCACAGCAATATGCAGAGGTCAAGGAAATTCCACTGCAAAGGTTAAAGATGAAATCAAATCCGGTGTATGAGAATGAAAATCTATCCCGATGCAAGGCCACCGGTGACGTGCCGTAGACAAGAAGCTAAATACTGCCTAGCGCTGGGATCTTTCATTTTCATCAGATCAATAAAAGCTTATATTTATCAGGATTCCAAGCAGCTGCCACTTCTGACAACCTCCACTTTATTTTCTCACTCCTTGCGCTGGATCGGGGCAAAGAGGAGAGGAGAAGCCGCTTTTAATGCTATTTACACCTGAAGACACAATTCCATTAAGAGGTCCTGTTTTGTTAAAGAAACAGGGAATGATATGATTACATTGGCAGGAGCGGGAAGTCTCTTTGTTCTTCCCCCCATGTTTTCCCCTTTGCAATCCAGACCCAGCACGAAGATTTCCTGACATGAAGTCCATGTGCGAGCACTTTTTTTGTTCAAACTTACCATTTACAAAGCGAGAAAGGCTCTCTGCTAAAACAGTTACCACTCTAATCATCTGTACAACAATATTTGCGATCAGGCATTCTAAATAGATTATCACCAGTCCATCTGTGTCATTATTGATTTATAAGGCTTTAAGCAGCTTTAGAATGGAAGCTTTCCCACTGAAGGGTTTCTTGTATAAATCAGAGCCGTGCTCAAATATAGCAGCCATCACTCAAGATATTGTTCTTAAAATCCTAACAAGGAGGAGAAAATGATAAATTGCTTGTAATATACTGATCCAAACCGATATGCAAATCTTGTTTTTTAAATATATTACTTGAGTAAAAAGAGGCATCATTAACATATGAATGCTATATGCAAATGCTAGTGACAGAGCAGATGTTGGCGCATGTAATTGACCTATATGTGAATTGCATTAGAACCCTTAACTCTATTAATTCACTACCCAGTAACTAGATATTGTCCAAAAAGTACGTTCTTTGCAACCATATACTGGAAGCAAAGCTGACAGGGTTCCAAGGATTCTGAAACAAGGTCACTGTCACTAGTATTTTGCTGTCATCTGCATTCCCCTTCTTATAGATGACATCATCACGGGGGCCGTGTAAATCGATCGCTTAATAGCATTTAGAAAATACTGCAGTGGGGAACAGGTTATAAAAAAAAAATGCCCCAGTTTTATTCTTTTTCTTGGCAGAAATGTCATACCTCTTAAACTGAGGGTTCGTGCATGAGTACACTCTGAAACACACAGATGCCATTTTATTCCCCGTCTTTATTTTTCCACTTCTTCTCAGAATGACATTAAATTGTATTAAATAGCCTTTTGTCCACAGGGCACAGACCACCCCGCATATGATAATGTATTAATGCCCCACGTTCCAGCCACTGAGCTGAAACATTCTGAGACTTGGAGGATAAGTATGAAGCACCATTGTGTGTATAGCCTGCTAACAACTGTGACACATACTAATAGAAACATACCTAATAAATTACTGCTTTCAGGTCTAGCAAGCTGACATTTCTCTGCAAGGGACAATTTTATATTTGTGGCACAGAACAAAATTGCTTCATATGAAGCCACTGTGGATTAGCATAAAAATTAACACTTAAATTTCAGCTTATTTTCCACCCTCTCCTCCTGCCACAACAATCAATTCCTCTTATAAATCTGATTAGATTTTATGATGCTTATTATTCAGAGCATGTCTCAACACAGCATTCACAGGCTTGAAGACTATTTGTTTAAATAGAAAAAAGAAGCAGATAAATCTATAGGTATTTTTTATTACCCCATTCCCCACCAGTTTCTTTCTCATATTGTAACATCAGTAATTGATTGCACACATTAATTAACATGTAAGGTAGAAATTCTGCATTATGCATGATTTATTTTCCTATCTGGTGAGTAGGTTTGTCTGCTGCCCTTGTGTTTCTAGGACATTGGGCTCGATTCTGGTCCAGACATAAATGCCAATGCTCATTCCCCCTGAAAGTTATTAATGTCAGATATGAAATGAGATTTTTGATTTCACCTGCTTACTAATCCACAAAAGCTGTTTTGAGTGATGCAGGCTTAAACGCCAAAATTTGAAATGATATATTGCTCTATCTGATAACATGCAAATATGTTCATTAGACATAATTTAGCAGGAGAGAACAGCAACACTTTTATAACTAGTCTAGGTCAAAAATGGTTGTTAATTAAACAAGTCATGAAAAATGGCATTACAAGGAGACTGTCCAGCAGACACCAGACTTTCTCTATCAGGATAGCCTCTGATAGGCACCCAGGGCTTTCCGCTAAAACAGAGCAGCGGGGGTGGGGTGGGGGAATCTTTCTGAGCATTTGACATAATCTAAAGCAACGTTAACAAAACTATACCCACATCAAGAGCCTCACATTGATTACGTATTCTTCTTAGATTTTAATGGCAACACACTCTACTTCTCCATTTGAAGATGCGATTTCACTTTCTGTCTTAGTGGCTTAAAGTGATTTATATGGTTGACTCCTTCACAAATAAACCAGAAAAGAAATTAATATTATATCCGGCCATGCTGCTGGCCGCCCTGAGTGTTTATGGCCATGGATTCTAAATCAAGTGGAGCAATATGCAAAAGGAGGGTTGGATGGAGAGGGCAGAGTTGGGGCTGAGGTGCATGGAGAATAAAGGCTAAAGAGAAACGTCTGTGCCCATGGATCTTCCTCGTCCTGTGGTCCTTCTCGAGGGTAGGGTTTGGCGATCAAGGGAACCAGCCGATAGGAAGAACTTGTGATTGGCCATGAGTTGAGATTCAGTGTGGGTGGGGTTCTGATAGATAGCTAAGCCCGGGCATCTGAGCCTGTCTTCTTGGAGAATTCAGGAATACCTGGGGGAGGAGAGCACCTCAGCAGTTAAGTACAGTCTAAAGGGGGTCAGGATGAGCTTCCAGCTGGCCACCCACCCCGCCTTCCCTGCAGAGAGGGATGTATTCATAGAGCGGGGAAGGCTGAACACATCTTCTAGAGCCAACTGGTACCCCATACAGGCTGTATGTGTGAAAGCCCTTTGTCAGTGTTCTGCTTATCGAAAGCATCCTTGCAGCCAGACACTGAAGACACAGTCTGGGAAGCAGGAAAGAGCCATGCAGAATAAGGAAGGTTCAGTGAGAGTAAATACCCATCTCAATAAACCGAGAAAGTCCACCTTTAAGGGATGGAAACAACCAATCTATATTCACAGCACCTACTCAGAGCTTGACAGAAAGGTAATTTCTTTTCTTTTTTTTTTTCTTATTTTTTTCTAAGGGCTGCATCTGTGCCATATGGAAGCTCTCAGGCTAGGGGTCGAATTGGAGCTGTAGCTGACGACCTACACCACAGACACAGCAAGGTGTGGGGATCCCCTGAATCCTCAGGCCACAGGAAGACTTGGGGAGGGAAGACTCCAAGATCCCAGCACACAAGTGACATTTAGATCCCATGGTCACCGTAGATGGGTGCAGCCTGTGCCTCTCATGGACCAACAACACTCCCTCAAGGCCCCTGCACTGTTAATCCAACTTCATGAGCCTCTGCTCTCGACAATGACAAAGATGCCCAGAATCTACACTGGGTCAGGATTAAACTATTCCACATTTCTCCAGGGAATTTAATTAACTTCAATGGGTTTTATTTGTTGAAAGAATGAAATGAATGAATGAACTAACAAATGCATGCATGAAGAAACAGGTGATTAAGTGAATGAATGCATAAAGTCATGCATGAATAGATGGATGGGGAGGCAGAATCATGATGGAGTTTTTTAAAAGTGACATATGCGTAAATTAATGTGTAAATGCAAAAATCCATATGTAAATGAAAAAATACCTTATGAATGAATGAAGGAATACCCCTGCTATCTTTTTAATGAACAAACACGTATAATGAGCTCTTGTAGCATGCCCACCTAGCAGGCTGACATAGATAGAAGAGAAAGACGAGTAAGGTAAGGTCTTGTTTATGGTTAAAGTGTCTGGTCGCCTGTCCTTGGCTTCATTCCTGCATCTCAAAGAACACAAACACCTAGAAAACCCTATATCTGGACAAAACTTTCCTTAAAAAAGACACAGGCACCCGCATATTCATTGCAGCACTATGCACAATAGCCAAGACATGGAAACAATCCAAATGTCCAGCGACAGATGATTGGATTAGGAAGATGTGGTATATATGCACAATGGAATACCACTCAGCCATAAAAAAGAACACAAGAATGCCATTTGCAGCAACATGGATGGAACTAGAGACTCTCATACTGAGTGAAGTAAGTCAGAAAGAGAAAGACAAATACCATATGATATCACTTGCATCTGGAATCTAATATATGGCACAAATGAACCTTTCCACAGAAAAGAAAATCATGGACTTGGAGAACAGACTTGTGGTTGTCAAGGGGGAGGGGGAGGGAGTGGGGTGGATGGGGAGTTTGGGGTTAATGGATGCAAACTATTGCCTTTGGAATGGATTAGCAATGAGATCCTTCTGTGTAGCACTGGAAGCTCTGTCTGGTCACTTATGATGGAGCATGATAATGGGAGAAAAAAGAATGTATACATGTCTGTGTAACTGGGTCACCATGCTGTACAGTAGGAAAATAATGATAATGTATTGGGGAAATTAAAAAAAAAAAAAAACCTATGGGACAGCCAATGAGATTCTGCACCAACTCTGACAAACTCAGAAGAAGGGAGACAAACATGCCTGCCTCCTATCTGAACTTTCAGGATGAGAGGGCTCAGTCAAGTGTTCCTGACCAGGAGATACCTGGCCTCAGTGCAATCCTGCACCTGCTTGATGGAGGTGGGAGCCACAACCATCAGGAGCACAGATCCTGGACCAGAGCCCAGGAAGCCCCAGTACCCATGGTGAAAATTGGCATCATCACTCGAGCCTCCATTTCTTCATCTTTAGAATGGAGATGACACATCTGAACATCTGAACGTGTGTAGCTCAGGGTCTGAAACCCAGTCACCACTCAGCTATCATCTATCCCTGTCTGGTGTTGCTGGACAGTGCTGTCCTGTGGCTTCCAGGTCCCCTGCCTATAGGGAGCTTGTTCCCAGATGGTTCTCCATCTCTACCAAATGTGCTGGTGCCCAGGCTACTGGAAGCAGGGGTCCTGAACCATAGGAACCCTCATGGCCCCTTTCAAGTGTATCGTTTATTTCTTCTAAACGCCACCAATTTGACTAAATAAAGACATTTCCTATTTAAAATGACTGCAGAGAGTCAATCTTTGCGCTTCTTTGCTCTTCTGAGGAATGTGGTTTCCCAGCTACGGAACCAAGAACTTGGTCTAGACCGTGGGTCCTCGGTATTTTCTAGCAGAGTCTCTTCCCAAGGAAATCTTACCACATATGAGCTGAGAAAAGCATTCTCTCATGCCAAAGCTGCAGGGAGGAGGAGCCCCAAGTTCTCCCCTTCTCTTGGCTCCCAGAGTTTCTTCTTGGGGGCCCTGGGGTCCCATGGAAGCCAGTTTGAGAACCATGGGACTGGGGCCATCCCAATGGCCAGGAAACTGTTAACACTGTGTTAGCAGGCATGGAGGCACAGAAACACATGTCCTAGATGCCTGGTGGCCAGCAGGGCCCTATGCCAACCCCAATAGAGTCATCCATACCTGGCCAACCTGGTGTTCACACACAGGACTAGAGAGATGCCTTCCTGCCCTGGTGGTCTTTCAGCCCCAGTTAGCAGCCCATTTCTTTCTTCTGCCTCCAGTCCTGTCACTGATTCCAAGCTAGAGGCCCGTCGCCATGGAGGCAGGTGGATCAGAGCCCCAGCATGACCCCTGAGGAAGACCATATGCTTCCTGGATCTGTAGCTCCTGAGGGTGGATAAAGAGCTGCTGCCTTAGACACATGTCAGGAGAACCACCTAAGGCTCTCCTTTCGACCAACTGGCCATTAGACAGAGTCGGAGGCCATCGCCCATAGTAAAAACAGGAACTCAACTGAGGAGTTCCCATCGTGGCTCAGTGGTTAACGAATCCGACTAGGAACCATGAGGTTGTGGGTTCGATCCCTGGCCTCGCTCAGTGGGTTAAGGATCCGGTGTTGCCGTGAGCTGTGGTGTAGGTCGCAGACACAGCTCGGATGCTGCGTTGCTCTGGCTCTGGCGTAGGCCAGTGGCGACAGCTCTGATTGGACCCCTAGCCTGGGAACCTCCATATGCCAAGGGAATGGCCCTAGAAAAGGCAAAAAACAAAACAAACGAACAAAAAAACCCAAAAAAACAAAAAACTCAGCTGAAATTTCTAAATGGGGAGTGGCTGCCTTTTCCTTTTTCCTCCTGTCCTAACTAGATAGGTCGGGAACAATATGGCCCAAATTTTAATCATTTGAGAGCTACCTTCACTTATCGCCATAGCATGCTTACCATTAACTAGTTAGGAGAGTTCTTGAATTTGATTCATGGATTTCCTTAAATCAATTAATTTCAAATGGAAGTTTTATAGAACATTGCCATAATGCAAAACTAATATTTATTCTCCATCTAAGTATGTAAAATAGATGCCTAACAATATCAAAGAGAAAATGCCCAGCCATGTTGTATCTGAAGGCCCCTCTTAGCATCGGGGGACAGAGTGGGGGCAGGGGAGCTGACTTAGGGGTGAGTGGTTTGGGCTCGAATCCTCCTCCACTACATTTCTGTCCATGGACTTGCGCACCCTGTCTGAGCCTCAGTTTCCTCAGTTTCCAGCATCCTGGCCCCCGGGAACTTGAATCCCTGAGTTCAGCCTGGGGAAACAGACAGCCCTCCCCGTCTGCTTCGGCCCAGAAGAGGGACCCACACAGCTAGGGCTCCTAGGGTGTGGCAGGTGCAGTGGCGGAGGTAATTCACAAGAGCTATCAATTCCTGAGACATAAGGGCCAGTGTTGGCACAAGAGAGGGAACCAGTACGGTGTCTGAGATGGGCTGTGGCCGTGTCCAAGTCCCATCACTGGGGACAGGCTGCGAGGATGGGAGACCAGAGGAGAGACAGCCGCAGGCAGTGGGGGGCCAGGGTGCATTTTGGCACTGACTCCCAGCCCCTGGAATGCATGCCCAGGCTGGGCCTTGCCCTTGCCCTGCCCCCTCCCCATTCCAGGCCCTGACTCACTTCCCCAATGCTTTTTGCTTGTGGCCTTCACGGCAGTCGCATCAACACATTACCTTAAAAAGTACTGAAACAGCAGCACTTCGTAGGAGGCACTTGGGGGTGACCGACCTCGCCTCCTCCCCACACCCAACCCAGTGCCCTGTGGGTAAGACTCTCCCAGGAGCAGACCTCTGCATCTGTCCTGAAGCAGCAGCCAATTTCTCCAAGAAGAGCTTACCGTCTCCTAGGTGGTGTTTTTTTGTCTTTTTTTTAGCGCCGCACCTGTGGCATAAGGAGGTTCCCAGGCTAGGGGTCGAATCAGAGCGGTAGCCACCTGCCTACACCACAGCCACAGCAAAGTTGGATCTGAGCTGCATCTGCAACCTACATCACAGCTCCCAGCAATGCCGGATCCTTACCCCACTGAGAGAGGCCGCAACCTCATGGTTCCTAGTCAGATTCATTTCCGCTGCGCCACGATGGGAACTCTCCACCATCTCCTAGTTTTTACATCTCAGGATCTGTCTCCAGAAGTTTATCTGTTTTTCAGATACAAATGAAAAAGGCACTTCCTCAAAAACCTGATGGAAGCTATGGGGCTTCTCCAGGGCAGAATCACACATGCATGTTGCGTGCGTGCGTGCGCGTGCATGCGTGCGTGCTTGTGTGTGTCTTTTTAGGGCCGCACCTGTGGCATATGGAAGTTCCCAGGCTAGGGGTCAAACCAGGGCTATAGCTGCAGGTCTACACTGCAGCCACAGCAGCCACAGCAACTCAGGATCCAAACCATGTCTGCAAGCGACACCCCAGCTCACGGCAACGCCGGATCCTTAACCCACTGAGCAAGGCCAGGGACCGAACCCGCATCTTCATGGATCCTAGTCAGGTTCGTTATCACTGAGCCATGACAGGAACTGTGCATGTTGGACTTTTAATCCCATTGCCCAGAGGGCCTGGCGTTCCTCCGAGACCCCCAGTCAGCAGGAGGTCCAGATGGGCACTGAGCCCTCGAGGTGAAGGCCTTCTTGCACACAGCCCCCCCCCAATCCCCAGCCACCCCATCCCCCAGGCCCAGCCCCCTCTGCCCTGGGGGAGGAGAAGCTTGTTAATTTCCAGAGCTTGGGGTGGGTCTCACAGAGAGATGCTCACCCACCCCAGGAATCACTAGGTGTGGCTTCAGGACAAACATCACACACGCAGAGGTTCATTTTGTGGGCGTAAACACACGCTCTCTAAAATAGGCAATGTTGAGTCTCTGGTACAAAATGAGGGTCTGAAGCCAGCACTGTTTATAATCAGCTGGATCCCTTGGACTCGCAAGCCCTTTTCTCCAGAAACATTCATGTGAAAGGCACTTCCTTAGTAAGGGGGACTTGTCTTAGGCCCCGGGCCAGCCAGAATGATGCGACCATAGAAGGGCTTGCCCCGGGGCCCACATCTGTCCCCTGGGGGAGGAGACAGAGCAGACAGACCTAGAGACAGCTGCCCTGGATCCCTCTGTAAAGGATGGCCCAGCACCCGCCCTTTGGTGCCCTGGCCACAGCGCTCTGGCCAACCCCCAACCAAATCACCAATTCAGGTGTTTAGGGCTCTACAACCCTCTTTATTAAAACCAACAGCGTAAGGGAACAACCACCAAAAAAAATGTTTTTTCTCATTTCTTTCAATTGTTCTGCTTGGCAACTTTATTGCACATTAGTTCAAAATAAGCTGCCAATAAAGTTGGATAAAATTAAACTCATGCTGGAGTTTTTTCCTCAATAATTTTTGCTGGGTTGTTTTTATTTTCAGAAGGATTTGAAATGTGGCATTATCTTAGGTTCAGGATTTCACTGTCTGCGTAGTTACAACTTAACTTCTCCTGAGTTTATGAATTCTAATCTCAGTTCTTTTCAAATGAGTTTGGTTTTACTGTGAGTTCCCTACCGAAGCGGCCTTCATAGCAGTCTGTCTTTTCCTATACAATAAGCACAACATAAAACCAGAATCTTCTATGCTGTAATTAGGCGTAGAAAATTATGTGATTTCTAATTTAACAAAACCTCAGAGCACGGTGCAATCCACCACCCAAAGTCAACATTTGTCTGAATGTACGAGTTCAGGAAAATATTGTTTTTAAAGATAGTATTTATGCATTGGCCAAAGTGATTCCATTTCAGAGAGCAAAAATACCAACATCTCGGAGTGAAAAGTAATGCACAGTAGTAATTTGATTATAGTGAAAATCAAACGTTGTGTGTTTGTAAGCAAACAATAGGCATTTTTATGCAACTAAACATTTTTCTGGCCATCTAACTATGATTTATTCATCTATGATGATAAATTTAATCCCATCACCAGCAGATCAATTGCAGGTATAACAGATAAAACCCGAATAAATCATCGTATCACTGTACTGGAAACAGAAACAGCAGATAGAAGGGGAGTTTGGACTTTAAACTGGAGTCTGTTTTCCAGGCCTTCCAAGGACCACTTGCCGGGGAGAAGTTCAGTGTATACATAAAGTCATCTGATCCAAATATGCTAATGATTTTTATTGGTCAAATCTTAAAAGTGAGGTTTATTTTTATGAGTATGCATTAATTAACCCAGCATGTACTATCTTTCAGACTATCTTGCCAGGGACTTTCATTTAAACATGTTTATTGTGAAATGTTTGCATTCTCCACATTTGTGGCCCACACACAGATTATTTCATACTTTCCTTTAGAGCACTTAGGAAAGTTAAAAGGAGTTATTGTTTTTGATTAATGCCATTTTGAGGCGGTTAAAAAAAAAGAAAGAAAGAAAAAAAAAAAAAGGGCGTTCCAAATCTTAGCTCTGCATAACTGCTCTGACATTAAAAAAAAAAAAAAAAAAAAACTCTCCAAGTTCTACTGCACAAAGATACGTGGGGGGCTACTGGGGGTTGATCTGGAGGTGGCCTGCTAAAAGTGAACTTTATTAACTGTGGTGGTGGCATGAGCTCATGTGGCATAGCCATGGCCCCATGTGGCGCAGCCATCAATCACAGAGGGAGTGCCAGCGTGCTCCGGGGCCGGGGCGCGGTGCCCCGCGAATGGAAGTTCTAAGGCCCCGCCTGTCATCTTTTGATGAAGAAAAGGAAATGATTTCACTCAAAAGATATTCCCTCTTGTGTTGTTTTGTTTTAACTGAGTTTGTACTTTCCACCAAACTGGACATATTTATCGAGACTCATAAGTTACTTCGCGATTACCAACATTGCTGCAATCTCAACAAACTATTTTTTTCCTTGCCAATTATCTAAATATCATAACTATAAAATATCTTAAAACATTCTCCCATACTGTAAACATCTTAGCTACAAAGCTTTGAGTGTAAACAGTATGATGCATCAGAATGGTTTTAAGCGATGTTATAAAAACTGCTCTTAAAAACTAAACAAAAATGTAAAGCTTCCATCTGTTTTATGATTTTTCCACTGCTGAACGGCTGCTGTGTGCCAGTTCACTGAACCATGGCTTGCTAAAGAGATGGCTGGGGTCACAGATTGAAAAAACAAAGAGCACGTCTTTAATGGTGGGATTTTTTTTCTCAAGTCTTCCTGACATGGCTGGAAGGGAATGAAGAGCGCGGCAGCGGTGGTGGCGGCAAAGGGACAGAAAACCCACCCACAGGACGCCTGTTGCAAGAGGTACCCGTTCTTGGAGAGCCTCACATTTTAGAAAGGATGTCATTTGGGCAATTATCTTAGGTTCTTCAGTGATGGTGTATCTGCAACCACAATACGCTCTTACTTTCTTGCAGAATTTGGGGCCCTGTATATACAAGTTAAAAATAGACAGCAAATTGCACACTGAGATAAAGCATCCAGGCTCACTTTTGCGTACATTTGCAGGTATAAGACAACGAGTGCTGAGAGACTGCCCTTTCTCCGCTGCTCTGAGCCCTGGCCCAGGGCATTGTGAAGATGCCTGAAAAGGTGAAAAGGCTCCCCAAAGAGGCAAGAAAACGGTCCTTCACTCAGGCTTGTCTCTGAGACATTCAGAGGTGACCAGGGGAGGAGACTAAAAGGGACATTGCACGAATCCAGGGCTCAGAGGACACTACACAGGGAGTCAAGGGCCCAGGCTGGGCCCAGTGCAGTCTCCCATCAGGGACGGCATTGCCACCTGGCGGCCTTTCTTACCTGTATCATCTTGTCCCCTGAGGCCACTTCTGATGAATACTAGTGATGACTGGGTTTGGACTTTCTGGGCTGGCCACCTGATCCCTGTTCCCCCAGAGACAGGGCAGTTAGAGGCTGGGAGCTTTTCCGGGTCCTCTAGGAAAGACTCACAGTGAGTGAGACATGGCTCGCCAGTCCCCAGGGCCAGACTTGACTGGGTCTCCCTGTCCCCACAGCTCCCCTTTAGAGAGCGGGCCCCTCTGGAGCTGGGATGGGGTGGGGGCAGGCTGCCAGGGGCTGTAGGCAGATACAGCTGGGAGTCCACCTGCCTTCTCCAGGGTGACAAATGCACATGGGACCTCCTGGCATAGGGTCATCCAGCTCTCAACTGTGGGATACCCCGGGGTGGGAGTCAGGCTCAGATATCTGGGGAAAAGAGAATACTTAGGGCTGGAGGTGCCTGAGGGGTCCACCCTGCCTCTAGAAGCAGACCATCTCCAGATCCGCAGCTGCCACCCATCCACAGGGGCCCGTGGGAGCACGGTAGCTGCCCTCCCCACCACCAACCTCTTCTCCACTCTCCAGGGCATCGGTTCGCCCCACCTGTCACTCTGCGGAGCAGAGGCCTTGCAATGCCACTTGCTCTGAGGGCCACCGTCACCCCAAGGTGGCGACGTCCATCTCTAGGAGTGTCTTGAGGACCCTAACAGGAGGCCTGTCATGGGCCAGGGGCCCCCCAGAATCCGTGGGAAGCCAGTATATCAGAGGGCGGGTCTCTGCCCAGAGGTGAGCAAAGGTGTGTGCCTGCTGATGGTGCGACTAGACAGCCGTGGTGCAGGGACCCTTGGGAAGCAGGCCCGAGTCCCCACTCCTGCCCACCGCTCCTCATGTGCACCCATTGCCACCTGTGCCACGCCCAGCAGACCAGAGACAGAGAGAAAGACCCCTCAGTCGGGCGAGCAGTGGCCCTACCCAGCCCCACATGCTGTTCTGGGACTCCTGTTGCACTGGGGTTCAAGAATCCAGCCCAGATCCCAGACCCCAGACCCTGCCACGTGGGTTGTCAGGTCCCTGCAACCAGAGCCCCAGAGGCCCGAAGAACAACCAGCCCGTGGGCCCTGTCGGCGCTGAGGCAGGCTGGCACGATTCCGTGCACATTCCAAATTTAAATCTGGGACGTTCCCCCCCTTTTTTCACTGCTCCAGAACACGGGGGAGGCATCTGCCTGGAAACAGCTGTCACCCAAAGGAGGAGGCAGCACATTCGGTCTCCCGCGAGCACCTCCGTCAGAAGCCACACATCAGCCAGGGTTACTTAGCTACGAAGCGGCACAGCCTGGGAGAGGGCCCCTTGTGCCTCGGGGGCCCTGCATTCAGCAACCTGCACTGGGCACCCCGTCCCTGCGTCATCGTGGGGAAACCGAGGCTCAAAGAGGCGGACCCGTGAGCCCAAGATCGCACGACTACTAAAATGACAATCCAGGAATCACAACGGTAAACAGGAAGACCTCACACCTACTAGCACGCGAATAAGGCTCATGGCGGACCGGGCGCCCCTCGCTGCGGCCCAAGTTCAAGTCCTCACAACAACCCTGGGAAATGCTATCAGTGCTGCCCTCGAACAAATGCGAGGAGACAGAGCCAGAGGAAGGTCAAGTAACTGGCTCGAAGCCAAGTAACCAGGAAAAGAGCCACAGTTCAATTCAGTGGATTCCCTGGTTCCGTCCTGGAAGCCACCAGGCCACCCTGCCTGCCACCACTGTCACAGCCACCATGGGGGGAAGCAGAGGAGCTCACATTTCTTGAGCTCTTGGCCAGGAGCCCAGCGCCATGCCAAGTTCTTTCTGTTTCATGCATTATAGTATTTAATTTCTATTATTCACGTTATCCCCAATATAGGGACACCAGGAAACTCCGGCTCCGAGACATCGGGCAGTTTTCTGAAGGTCAAACAGGGACCAGCTGCAGAGCAGAGAGCAAACCTGAGCCCCCTACGTGGGGAGACTGGCTGGAGCAGGACGGAGCCAGCGCCTTACCCGGGGAGAAGCCCCACCCGGGGCTGTAGCCCCGGCTCCAGCCAGTGTCAGGAATGGGCTTTTCAGAAGAGGAAGCGGGACCAGCACTGGTATGTCACGCTCATCCCAGTGCTGGAGATGCTGTTTGGGATTTGCTGTGGTTGCCAACTCATGTGTACTTCTCACTGAGGCTAATCTCGATTATAATGAGGGTTTATACTAAGTCCAGCGAAGAGGGGGGGGCCAAGCCGAAAGCTACGGTCCACGCAGATGGTGGTGGGAGCTTCTACAAACACTGACCATATTTAGGAGAAGTCAGGAGACGGGGACGCCAGCCATTCGGCTCAGCAACCCAACTCCATGGGCCAAGCAGCCTCGCCGGGAGCATCCAGCGCCAGCCCTGGCTCCCCTGGCCACGCAGAGCTGCCCAAGCAGGGAGGGGTGGCCGTCAGTTTCCCCTCAGGGTGCTCCAAGTTCAAACGGCAGGAAAAAGGACTCACTTGAAGGCCAAAGGAGAATTACAAAAGGCAACGGTCTGCCCACCATAGAGAAACGCTGGGGTCCCCGGGGGGGGATGAGCCTCCAAGAGCGAGGCCTAGAAAAGGGGGCCCTCGAAGGCCTTCCCTGAAAACACAGACCATAATGAAAAATGCTGGCAGGTCAGGCTGCACTTTCCTCGAACTAATCACTAATGAAGTTTGGGGTGAGCTATTTTGAAAGCAGCCCACACAGCATAACCACACGCCGTCATCAGCTGCCATCCTCAAATGCAATTTCATTCATAATTAAATATCAAAAAGCCGCCACCTTAAAATAACATCACAGGTCACAGCTGAACTCTCCAGCCTGGGCCTGCGAATGCTGGCCTCTGCTGACCCTGCCAAGAGGGTCTCTAGCGCTTTCCAGCCACCCACCCTCTCTGCAGCCCCAGGGGGGGCACACCTGCGGTCCCACCTCCAAGTCTTTGCCCATCACACACCCTTCTCTCTCCTCTTTGCCTGCAAGTGCCAGCCAGGATTAGAGGATCAGCTTGAGGAATCTTGAGCCACCTCTCCGAAGAGGCTGAAGCCTGAAGAGTCCTCTGGCCAGGCTCTGAATTTCAATCGCAATTGTTTACACAGTCCCTCTAGCAAACCCCGAACTCGCATCTCTGGCCCCTCCAAACATCACTAGCATTCCGAGAGTAGGTGTCCCATGCATGCGTGCATTCATTCAGCAAATGCTACCTGAGTACCTACTGCGTGCCAGATGCCAGAGAAACAACAGGACACGATCAGACATGGTCCCCACCCTCCTGGAGGAAAACTCCTTCTAGAGGGACCGGATGAGGAATACACCACCAAAAACGCACTAGATCTTTCCAGCTGGACTGAGTCCCCCAAGGTCAAGCCCTGCCCTACACTCATGTCAGAGCCTAACCCAGCATCAGGCACACCGTCTGCTCAGAATGCATGCTTCTGGGTGGAGTCACCTCTTCCCTGGGCCACCCATGGCTCTGCCTCCAGAATCTGTATTTAGGAGATATTCACTTGGTGGGGACAGACAGAGCTGGGAGGGTGTCACGTTTGAGCCCCATGGTTCTCAGTGCCTGTGGGGTGGCCCAGGGTTAAGCCATGGTGGCAGCAGCTAGAGGGGGCCCCTGCAGGACCAAGGCAGAGAGTAAGCCCACACCCTACTGCCCAGGTGGTTAGTGAACGAGCAGAAACATTTTAAAGGCCACCATCCGTGGGCAGAACCAGTGATGAAGATGCTGCCATGCACAAAGGTAGACTGGCAGCCACGCAGGAAGGGGTACTCGCAGCCCCTCTGCACGAGCCAGCTGAGGGCAGAACGGACGCCCTAGAGAGCAGGAGCCAAGGGGCCAGGGAGGAGGAGCCCCCGGGCGCTGGTGACCAGACACCCCCAGCTCTAACCTTGTGCTTGCTGATGCGAGTCTGGTGCAAGGCTGAACCATGCCTTAAAGAGGGGCTGGGTGGGACCAGGCTTCCAGAAGCTCCAGAACCTGAGGAGAAGAGGATGCTACACTTGCCAGGCCAGGCCAGGAGGTGCTGGCACTGTCATGGCAGCATCCATCATTGGGATTTAAGATGTAACTGAGCCCCTGACATAGGTTATCTTTTTTTTTTTAAATTTATTTATTTATTTTACAGCTGCATCGTGGGATTATGGAAGTTCCCGAGCTAAGGGTCAAATCAGAGCTGCAGTTGAGGCATACACCGCAGCCACAGCAACGCAGGATCTGAGCCACCTCTGTGGCCTACGCCACAGCTTACAGCAACAAAGGATCTTTAACCCACTGAACAAGCCCAGGGATCGAACTCACATCCTCACTGACAAAGTCGGGTCCCTAACCCCCTGAGCCACAATGGGAACTCTGACATGTGTTGTTATTATTATTATTTTGAGCACGAGGTCTAATTTATTATGATATAAGTCTGCATTTGTGAATCAGCCAAGCACATACTGTTATTTATAATTTTATAAAACACAGAATAAAAGGGATTAGGAAACCAAATATTGACCCTCTTACTTTTCTGTATATCCTGATACCACATATCTTTTTTTTGATTCCCACGCCCCTAGGACAAGGGCAAAGAAAGGCTCTGAGAGGACAAGTGACATGTCTAAGGTCCCACCAGTAATCAGGTCCCGGGTTCTTTCCCACCTGTGCTGAGTCCCGCATGCTCTGGTCACACCTGTTCCCTTGTCACCCCCATCTCCCCCCCCCACCCCCAGTCCCCTCTGCTCTATGAAGATCAGTAAAGGCTGGTCACTGGACTGAAGCCCCTGGAATTCCCACCTTGAATAAAAGCATCCCCACAATCAAGCCACTGGATGATGCTTCCCTATGGCACCGTCACAGCCACAGTCAGCGCCATCCACAGGCGACACAACAAGAGGTTCAGAGAGAACTCCGCGTCCTCCCCATGGTGGGAGGGGAGACACTCCCCAAGCTGATGTCACACCAGCACACCCTGAGCCTAGTCTTAGCCAAAGCACTGCTATTCTCAGGGTCTTCCTCCCCGTCTAAGCAGGTGAGCCTTTGCGTAGAATGCCAAGGGGAAAAGATGGGTTTCAGGCGTTGGAAAGTCCATGCGCCTTGCTGGGGATGCAGCTCATAAGCTTGTATAAACCTCTGTGTCCATCCATCGCCAAGAATTGCACAGCTCTGGGTCCAATCTGGATGCCAGGATTAATACTCAACCTGTCAGAATTATGACTCTTTCTAACATCAGAGGAAGAGAATGTTCTGGAACCCCAAGCACCTGCTTCCCCCTGGCTAAGCTGCTTCGTTTCCTGGTTGCTACCATGCTCGGATGCCTGGCGCTCTCATTGCACTGAAGTTGGGGGTCTGTCACCAATCGGGTCCATCAATAATCAGCAGATCAGCAGCCTGCTTGTGCAGACACTTCTATTTTCAACCTGAAGGGTGGTTTGGGGGTTTCTTTTAAATTTAACTATCCTCATTAAGGATTCATAACACACCAAAAGAGTGATTTTTTAAAAAATCATCTTTGCAGAAAAGGAATATCAGCAAAAATAATCACTATTCCAGGCTCAACAATGAGTCCCTAATGAGGACAGCAGTCATCAGTTAAATAAACATATCATTAGGGTGAAAATGGATGTGTCAACACAGACACGGTCCACTAATTTGTGTGTGCCTGTGTGTGTGAGTGTGTGCGTGTGTGTGGAGGGGGGCTGTCTGTGGTGGGTCTTGGTGGGGTCCGGCTGGGGGAGGGTGTGCCTGCGACCCTTCACAAGTAGGGCTCGCGTGTAGGCCGAGGTCAGGTCAGGCACAGTGGAAGCTACTGATGGAACGAATGCAGAAGGTGGACAAAGGGACATTGCCCAGGGGTCAGGGAGGCCCGCCGCCGTGAGCAGGTGTCACCCAGGAATGATCCAGGAAGCTCCAGACAGAAATAACATCAGACAAGGGACAAGGCAGATGAAGAAGGGGACGTGCTTATCTAGATGCCGTGTTGGTCTCAGAGGCTAAACTCCACCTGGACCCCCAGTGGGGGCACAGGCTCCCCACCCAGCTCTTTCTCTGGAGATCCACCGAGGAAGGAGGACCCCAGAATCAAGCAGGGGTCCCCTGACACTCCCGGACACATGCTTGGGGTCCACAGTCCTCTAGAGATGAAACCGGGGCTCTGGCCAGGAAGAGGAGATGCATGGAGCACAGACACACGTGCTCTTTCAGCCATGGCCCCTTGAGAACTTCCTGTGCCTCAGGTGCTGTTCTAGATCCCAGGGTTCAGCTCAGAGCAAGATCCACTCGGCCCCTTCCATCAGGGGACTTTAATTTATAGGAGAGAGAGACAATATCAGTCTAATCATGGGCTGGGATAAAATGTCACAATGTAAATAAATGGTTGAGGCTCATTGTTAAGCGTGCCTCAAACCATTAGAATCATGACTCTACCTAAAGGGCAGAGAATGTTCTGGAACCCAAGCACGCCCATGTTCCATCATCCCACTGGCTAAGCTGCTGCTTTTCCTGGTTGTTACCATGCTCCGCTGTGTGGAGCTCTCATTTTCCTGAAAGCTGTGGGTCTGTCTCTCTTTGGCATCCTTTGCTCGAGTGGGAGTCAGCAAGCCATGAGGAAAGTGGAGCCACGTCCTGGAAGATGAGAACGAGCTGGGGAGGAGGGTAAAGGCTGGAGGAGGGACGACCTGGGCAAAGGACCAGGCTGCTGTCCCATAGTCATGGTCTGAGGGAGCATAGAGTCCCTGCAGGGGGCCCTGTGTCTACCTCCTGGAAACGAGAGCCTGAGGCCCAGGGTGGCAATGTCACTTCTCTACCTCCCTTTGGTGGGACCTCAAGCCCTTGAACCCAGCCCCTCAATCCCCAGCTGCAAAGGCAAGGGTCTTCAGAGTCCCTCTGATTCGCACCAAGCCCAGAAACCTGCAAAGTCTGTTCTCACAGAGTGAAAGTTGACACAAAACTAAGGCCCCTGGAGTTCCCATTGTGGTGCAATAGAATGGGTCCCTGGGCCTGCCACAGTGCGTTCAAGGATCCAGCCTTGCCTCAGCGGCGTAGGTCACAACTGCGGCTCAGATCTGATCCCTGGCCTGGGGACTCCATATGCCTGGGGGTGGCCGAAGCAAGAAAAGAAACACCAAAATGCAAGTCCCAACCAGCCTGTACCCACGCGACCCAAGAAATAGGAAACCAACCACTCAAGAGTGGGCTTCTGCCCCAGTTCTGACACTTCTGTTTTACACCAGCAAATTTATTTTCACATAATAGTATTGGCCACAGACGTCTACAGCATCAGACTTAGTACAATAAATATTTAACATGTGGGCACCCAGAGCCTCGTAGGCAATACATTACCCAAAATGTACCCAACTCAGAAAACTTAGTAGTGGTGCTGCTGAGAGTGATGGGAGTGGCCACAGTAAACAGAGCCAAAGCAATTTTTATTGCGTGCCTACTGTATACCTGGCATGATGTTAAGTATTTTCAAATACGCCGTCTCATTTAAGTCACGATATGATAAAATATCAGCCAAAACTCTTTTTCAAAAAAAATTATTGTGCAGTCCTTTAGTCGGTTCTGCTCAATCGATAGTTTTTGAAAATCAAGTAGCACCGTTCAATAATACCCAAATCAATTTTGATTTTTCTTCAGAAACCTGGTAGAGAAAGTATCTCTCCCGAGTGTAGACCCGGTAAGTTAAGTTATGCCCCAGAGCAAAATATCCTGCCACAGTAATAAATCTCCATTTTTAAAAAGTGTGTGTTGTAATGGTAATATTGACATGATCCTAAGAACTTAGAGCGGCTCCAAACGGTGCCTCTGCTGCAGCGAAGGAGAGGAGCCTGATAAACTTTTGTCTGCACCATCCCTGGGCCTTCCAAGGTCTGGCCAAAAGACAGCTCAAAAGGGGACTCTTGGAGTTCCCGCCATGGCTCAGCTGTTAATGAACCTGACTAGTATCCCTGAGGACATGGGTTCGATCCCTGGCCTTGATCAGTGGGTTAAGGATCCGGTGTTGCTGTGGCTGTGGTGTGAGCTGGCAGCTACAGCTCTGATTTGACCCCCAGCCTGGGAACCTCCATAGGCTGCGGGCGCAGCTCTAACAAAAAGGGGGGAGACTGTTTATGGCTATAAAGCAGGGGCTCTCTTAAATGTAATCGAATCACCACTTTCACGAATGTTTTACTGTATCAGTGGGTCCCACTTTACAAAACGCAGCGCCATTGCTTTTACTCCCTTTGAGGTTCCGTCTAAAAACACATAGTCTGTTGAACAGCCTTGAAATAGATTCCTCCCCATCTCTGTCTCCCCCGCCTCCCCCAAAATTCCAACTAAGCATAGTTTTATTCAAAGGGCAAAGTTGGCCTAGGATTATGCGTGCATTCTGCGCAAAGGATAGGTTTTCAGCAAGCAGGACCGCATTCCTCTGAAGCAAAAATATTCCCTGTAAGCTGATTGCTCCGGTCCTTTCGGACTTTCCTCAATGAGGCTCTGTTCTGCTCTGCACTGGTGGGTATGTGGCCCAAGCTCTCAGAGGTGCCTTAGGACAGGTGTTTGTCTATTGAGAAGCCCTAGAAGGACCCTGCCCCAGCCCTTCCAGCAGCTAAGGGGCCTCTCCCTTAAAGCCCCTGGCCTTTTTGATGCACCAACTTTTTGAAAGCAAACCTGCAAAAGAGATCCATTTTAATAAGATCCAAAAGAACGTCCCTTACATAAGCGCATCCCTCTCTATAATTCCCCTTATCCTGGGAGATTCCCATTTCTCACTCTGAAAATGCCCCCCAGTTTTGCTGTTTGGCAGGCAAGGGGCAAGGAGGAGGGGTGGAGAGGAGAGAGAGTGGAATCAAGAAGAACAAGATGAGGAGTCCCCTGGTGGCTCAGCCGGTTAAGGATCCAGCGTTGTCACTGCAGCAGCTCGGGTCCCTGCTGTGGCACGGGTTGGATCCCTGGCTTGGAAGCGTCCACATGCCACAGGCGCAGCCAAAAGAAAAAGAAGAAGAACAAGATTAAAGCAGCCGCTATCTCTAAGTAGCTCTTGACGGTCCCTAATTTTTAAAGGCCACCAAACTTGGTCCAAAGAACGCCAAACACCTGGTGATATTGGCTTCAAGAGTGGCAGGGAAATCCAAAAGAAACCCCTCTCCACACTAAATGTCCCTGCCATGATTTTTAGAAAGGCATGCTTGTCCCCTCCAGCATAGAGTGGGTCCAGCAAATACCTCCCTCCTAGAGGGTGGAATCACCAGATTAGACCTTTATCCAAAGCACACACACATGGTACAAACAACTATTTGCATTACAAAACGATTCCTCCTGGGACATGGGCAATGAGTTGCGTGGACGCAGAATAACACGTGTCTTTTTGCAGGGGAAGCAATCCACTAAGAGCCAAGGAACCTATTGCGGGGACCCTGGGTGGGCTCTGAGTATAGACAAGGGGGGCCCGGGTCACAGGCCCCCTCCCGGCCTCCCCCAGGCTGGCTTGTTCTGCCCACTGCCCAACGGACGGCTCTCCACCTCCCTGAGGGTCTGTAGAGCTGGGCACACAGAAGTGCCTAATTGCTCTCGGATAAGCCACCATGTGATGGATGGTGTCATAATAATTATGCACGAAGGGTTTTCCTTCCCACCAGGCCCTGCACTAAGCACCTCACAGGCGTAATTTCAGTCCCCCACCCCGACTCCACGGGGTAGGTTCCATGCGAGAGGAGGCAACAGATGTGGGGGAATCTGGGATGCCCTCCATGTGCAGAAGGTCACTGGGTCACAGAAACCTGTCCCCCACCTGCAAACTCCTTAGGAGCTCTGAATCTACCCATCAGAGACCAAACACACTGTCCGAAAGATAAAAATTCCACAGCTTGTGCTGCAGAGGTGGGGGGGGGGCGGGTGGAGGCCAAGGTTTGGGAGACATGAGAACCAAGCCTGCCTCACATAGGGAAATTTAGACACAAAGAAATCCAAGGCCAAGTTCACCAGCCCCCCCCAGCCCCCCACCCCAACGAAGGGCATGTGCTGCATGCAGGTTTGACTTCCAAACAAAGCCTGCTGAGGCGGTTGGGGGAATAATTACGGCATGCAAATGTCATGTGATTTTTGTCACTGATCTTTTAACATGCATAGCTGGGTTCATGTGTCTCCAATTCAAAATCCAAAATTGAAGACTTATGTGGAGATAATTATAAGTGAAAATCAAACGCAGGCCTGGAAAACACCCCACTTTCCTCATAAAATAACCGTATGCCAAGAAGAGCCTGGATTCGCAGAGGAAGTTGATGGGCTGGACCAGGCCGGCCGGACCCAGTTCAGACCCAGCGAGGGGCCCTGTCCTGCCAGGTGTGCTGGGACCTGCCTAGAGGTCCATGCCCTCAGCCAGAGGGGATGCAGTTCCCTGCATCGATTTCAACAATGATACATCTTTTCGCAAAAGCCTGCCAGTGAACAGGAGGCTAACATTGTATGGGGAGGGGGGAAGATTTTAAAGAAAAAGACCTCTCGGTATTAAAAAAAAAAAAAAAAAAATGCTGTGCTGGGAGTTCCCTAGCAGTCCAGGGGTTAGGAATCGGCACTTTCCCTGTTGCAGTCCAGGTTCAGTCCCTAGTAAGGGAACTGAGATCTCACATGAAACATCAAGCCTCTGCATGCCGCAGCCAAAAAAAAAAAAAAAAAAAAAACCGAAGACAATGATGTGTCTTCCCGCGGCCACTGGTGCAGCTGAGTCCCATCAAGTGCCATCCACGGCCCCGGCCACCATCCTGCACACAGGCAGTGCCACCATCCCTGGCTCCCCTCCTCACAAAGCCGTCAGTGACCACATTTGAAAGACTTCCCTACAAGAAATCAAAGGGACACAGCAGGCTGTCTTGGAGACTAGTTTCGCGACAGCCAAACGACCCCACTGCTTCAAGATCTCTGGCCTCGACTTTCTGCCCAAATCAGCATCTCCTTTGCCTCCACCTTCAGCTCTCCCTGCGTGGCCCCGGCCCTGGCTTCCTGCCTCCCTCTGCCCCCATGTCCATGGGGCAGACTCCCCCAGACCCTGGCACCTCCCACAGGCTCGGCAGGGCAGCGCCAGCCCACTGGCCTCACCCTGGGTGCCCTCCTGGCCGAGCCTCTTCAAAGAGGCTGCAAGCTCTCAGCTTTGCCTGCTTGCCTAGAGCATGGCAAGAGGTCGCCACCTGACCCCAGCACTATTAAATCTTTTTAAAGTTTAATCTTCAGGGGCTTTCAGCTGTAAATAAAGAACACGCCACATGTAAAAAATAAACTTACACTCATGACTTCATGCGTGACCCCGAGTTCAGGCTCTGTTTGTGATTTAGCAGAGGGGAGACGAGGTATGCGGCATGCGGTCTGCAGGCGAGAGGGTGGGTCCACGGGGTGGACGGTGGAATCACAGCCCAGAGGGGCCAGCCCCCCCACTCCACAGTCAGCAATGTGCCACCCAGAGGAGAGGGGACACCCCACAGCCACACGCCCATCGATGGCACAGCTGAGAAGCCCAGCCCCCACGACCAAGGCTCAGCGAGCCCGCAGCCTGGGCACATCTGGGAGCTGCTCACGGGTGGCACCTGGGCTGGGCCTCTTTCCAGGATTTGGTTCCAAGTCCACCCTTCCCACCAGGCCACCATCGGCAGAAGAGGACACCGCGGGCAATGTCCGGCCTGGCGCTTCTGAGACTCTGCCGCCCAGGGCACTGGGGTCTCAGAGGCAGAAGAAGGAGGAGACGTGGCATTCGAGCCTAAGGGGCCCCCTTAATGCACCTCAGACCAACCGCTCCACAGTCCTCACCCTTCCAGAGGGACTCCATGGGCAGTGTCCCTGGAGCCCCAGCAGGGCCCCTGGACCAGGACAAGACAGATGTGAGCGCTCCTGTTTTTCCTTTTGTAGTGGAGGAAACAGCTCCAAGAAGCTCCATGGCCACTAGCAGCTGCTCAGCGTCATGGCCACACACCGGCTGCCCCTCCTCCCAGATCTTGGTGTCTAAGCCGAGGGTGAGACCTGGCCTCCAGGGTGGGGCTGGGAGCCCACCTCTAATTGCACCCAGCTTCTGCCCTTTGGGGTGGGGGGGGGACATGCAAGCAGTGAGATGGGTGTCCGTGCACTCCAACACCAGCCACCCCAAAACCCCTCACTGCCACAGCCACTGTCACTGCCTGGAGGTTAGGAAGACATGAACTCGGACACCAGAAAACACGGCTCTGGGAGTTTTCCCCAGGCTGAGGAGCCCGTGTGGACAAATCTAGAACAAGAGCACTCAGACAACGAGTCCTGCTCACTGCATGACCGCAGGCAGATGTGTCTGCCTCCCTGGGCCCCCTTTCCCTCTAGGAGGTATCGAATGGAACTTGCATTCACCCTTAACACCTTAGGAGGAATCAACTCATCAGTCTTTAGGAAGTAGGGGAAGAAGAGTAGGAATTTTATGGAAAAAGACATGGCATATAAATGCTTGCAGGAAGAGGCTCTGCCTTGGTTGGGGGAGGTGCCAGCAACAGGAAAGGACCACTTTGCATTACTGTCAGCGATTCCTTTGCCTGAATCTCCCACTAGAATACAAGGACAGGCACTGCGGAGTTCGGAAATTTGTAATGTGTGGGTCCTCACGATACAACGGATGGATGGGTGGATGGATGGATGGATGGATAGTTGGTTGGATGGATGGATGGGTGGATGGATGGATGGATGGATGGATGGATGGATGGATGGATAGTTGGTTGGATGGATGGATGGATGGATGGTTGGATGGATGGATAGTTGGGTGGATGGATGGATGGATGGGTGGGTGGATGGATGGATGGATGGGTGGATGGATGGATGGATGGATGGATGGATAGTTGGTTGGATGGATGGATGGGTGGATGGATGGATGGATAGATGGATGGATGGATGGATGGATGGATAGTTGGTTGGATGGATGGATGGATGGATGGTTGGATGGATGGATAGTTGGGTGGATGGATGGATGGATGGGTGGATGGATGGATGGATGGGTGGATGGATGGATGGATGGATGGATGGATGGATAGTTGGTTGGATGGATGGATGGATGGATGGTTGGATGGATGGATGGTTGGATGGATGGATAGTTGGTTGGATGGATGGATGGATGGATGGATGGATGGATGGATGGATGTGGATGGATGGATGGATGGATGGATGGATGGATGGGCAGAGATGACAAGATGGGTGAGAGAAAGGGGTAAATGGGCAAATAAGTGAGTAGATGAGTAGATAACATGAAAGAGGAGGGGCAGATGGATGGAGGGGAAGACAGCGGGGAGGAGAGATGGTTAGGTAGATAGAAGGACAGACAGAAGTGGACAGAGGACCGGAAAGATGAAGGGAGGGAAGGATGGCAGTGGGTGGGATGATGGAAGGATGGGTGGTTTGGAGGACTGAACACAGCCAGGGAAGAGAACCTCTCAAAGGAAGTGACGCCTCTAAGATCCAGCAACGCCACCTCCAAGCATGGCCAAAATCATCCAGCCACCCCAACCATAGAAAAGACAACAGCCTGTCCCCAGACAGTGCCTGCCTTCTTTCTCACCCTGCCCCAGCCCAGGAACCCTGCGACCCTGGAACTGATTCATTACAAAGTCCCCCAGTCAAGTCGTGATAGAGATAGTATGTTTATTTTTTAAACAGGAATGAATTATTCAGCACTTCTAAATCCAGAACACATCACATCTAAAACGACACACACTGTGCTTTTCCCCTCTCCCTGCATACACTCAGAAATATTCCGTAATTTCTTTAAAAGAATAAAATTATTGATTGTGGGTGAATTAGCAACTCGAGAAAGATCCAGATGCGAACGGGAGGTGGGAGGTGTTGCTGGCCTCGAGTTAAGTGCCTGGGGAGGGGAGCGACTGTGCGGAGGACAGAGGAGAGGGGGACAGGAAGGGGCGGAGGCTGGGCTGGGGGGGCGGCGTGAGGAAGAGGAGGTATTTGTGCCTTGGTGGAGCTGCGTGGAGAGCAGTCCCCTCCTGCACGTCTGTCCCCACCTTCAGCCAGTACTACAGGTGGGGATGCCGCTAGAAGATCTCACTGGAGTGAGGAAGCCTGAGACCCACTCTGGTGGGGTCAGGGAAGGGCTCTGGAGAATGATCTGGTTTAGCAGCAATAGCTGGGCCACCAGAGGTGCCCAGGGAGGCTCCTGGCTTTGGTTCCCACAACTGGTTCTTCGGTCATCGGGCAAGAGGAGGCGGACCTCCCAGACCCTGAACTTAATGTGACACTGCATACGTCCCTTGAGGAACCAGGAAGCTGTGATGGCTTTGAACCTCAGCGGATCCCTCCCACTGGGTGCCCAGTCCTTCCAGCAGGACCCCCATGAAGCCAAACCAGAGTGGCCTTCCCAAGGCCGGCCTCCATCCGCTGCTTCTTTCGCCCTCTGCCTTGACAGGGAGGCGTGCAGAGGAGGAGAGCAAAGTGCTTGGATGCAGGCAGGGCTGTGTGTGGTGAGCCAGTGGGAGGTTCATGGCTTTTCCAAATTTCGGGCAACAGAAAGTTCCAAAAACATAGGGTGGACTCCCCAGATGAATTGTTTCAGCCACAAAGCACTGATTAGCTGGACCAAGAAGGGAATTTCAGGAAAAAGGGAGCTCCTTATGAAGCCTGGCTGCACCCCAGTGGGTCTGGCCAAAGACCAGGGCTTAAAGCTCCAGCACTGAGTGAGATACGTGCATCCCAGCCTGGAGGAGCCCCTGAGGCAGCAAGAAGACTACATCCCATGAAAACAGAAACACTTGGGAGAAAGGGCAGAGCAGTGGAATGGGAAAGTCCAGCCCAGGATTTGCCCCTCGGGAGTCTGGCCTGAGGAAATTACCTGAAATACAGAAAAAAAGATCTTTTTTTGCACCAAGATGCTCATCATGGTAGGTTGGTTGGTTGGTTGGTTTGCTGCTTTTTTTTTTTTTTTTTTTATGGCCGCACCCATGGCATATGGAAGTTCCCAGGCTAGGGAATCAGAGCTGCAGCTGCTGGCCTGCGTCAAAGCCACAGCAACGCCAGATCCGAGGGGCATCTGCCACCTACACCACAGCTCACGGCAACACTGGATCCTTAACCCACTGAGCGAGGCCAGGGATCGAACCTGCATCCTCATGGATCCTAGTCGGGTTTGTCACGACTGAGCCTCAACAGGAACTCCAGATCACAGTAGTTTTTATATTACAGAACTACTGGAAATAACTTGAATGTCAATAATAAAGAAATGGTGAAGTAATCATGGCATGTCCATTCAACAGAAAACTTTGGCAGCTAATAAGAACGAAGGTGGTAAACGAGATCAGAATGTCTTAGGAAAATATAAAACATGTAGCGCCAGGGAAACGATTTTAAAACTATGGCTACACGAGTTCCTGTCGTGGCGCAGTGGTTAACGAATCCGACTAGGAACCATGAGGTTGCGGGTTCGATCCCTGCCCTTGCTCAGTGGGTTAATGATCTGGTGTTGCCGTGAGCTGTGGTGTAGGTCGCAGACGCGGCTCGGATCCCGCATTGCTGTGGCTCTGGCATAGGCCGGTGGCTACACTCCGATTTGACCCCTAGCCTGGGACCCTCCATGTGCCACGGGAGCGGCCCTAGAAAAAGGCAAAAAGACAAAAAAAAAACAAACTATGGGTACAACTATATCCAGTGAAAAGTGTACACACAAAGGGAAGATAAAAAGGAAGATTTCCGGAGTTCCAGCAGTTGGTACAGTGGGTTAAGAAACTCACTGCAGCGGCTCGGGTCTCTGAGAAAGCAGGGGTTTGATCCCCAGCCCAGCGCAGTGGGTTAAAGGATCCAGCATTGCCGCACCTGCATTGCAGATTGCAGCGGGGGCTCAGACTCGATCCCTGGCCCAGGAACTTCTGTGAGTGCAGCCATAAAATTAAAAAACAACTTTTTTTAAAGGAAGATGACCAAAAGCACAGGATTTATGTTGGATAGGCCAGCGGGGGTCAGGGGTGGGATTATGGGTGCTGTGATGACTTTGTTTCTCACTCCCTGTTTTCTGAATTTGTGATAATGGATAACATTTTCCTTTGCAATTTTTTTTTTTTTTTTTACATTTTACTGAAGTAGAGTTGATCTACAAGGTTGTGAGAATTTCTGCGGTACAACCGAGTGCGTCAGTTAGACACATACACAAACCCATTCTCTTTCAGATTCTTTTCCCACAGAGATGATCACGATACGTTGGGTCACGTTCCCTCAGCTGGTCCGCGTGGGCCAAGCATCCCTTTTACCCCGGTGTATATGGAATTTTGGAATTTCGAACTACACATGTGGGGAGGGGAGGTATAGCGCAAAGCCCAGCCTTCTCAGGGCTCAGAGAAGAATGAGTTTGGAGGAGGTGGTGGCCTGGAGGAGGACAGAAGTGCAGAAGAGAAGGGCAGAGAAACAAGACGTGGCAGGCGAGGCTCCAGGGGGCAGCTGGGGGCTGCTTGCCTTTGACCGCAGCTGACCAGGAAGACAAGGTGTGGCCTTGCAGGGGAGCCTCCCAGCAGGGCCTGTGCCTAAGGACGGGTAATGAGGAGATGCTCTGGCCTGTGTCACTAGAGTGAAGGCCCAGGAGGACAGGGTGACCTCTCTGTTTGCTCATGGCTATGTTCCCAGCATACGACACATACCCCAATACGCTGTACATACTCTATGGATTAATTGATGGAACCCTTCTTCTGTCTTCAAGACATGCCCAGCACACAGTAGGCCTGCCTTAACTGTTTACAGATTGAATTACAGGCCCTGATTCTGCTGGGGGCCTAGTGGAGGAGACATCTGAAGGCCATTTAAAGGAGGAAGTTAATCTGGAAATCATTCGGGTGTCCCTGGGTGGCGGGGGAGGGGGGAGAGATTTGTATTCATCCTGGGTCCCTATTTCCCCATTACTGTGCATGCCACCCCACCTCTGTCTGCAAGGCCTTCGCAAAAGGCTCTGCGGACACCATGCCCAGACCCTGCCACTGCCCCTCCCGCCCCCCCTCCTCCAGCCCTCCTTCTGCCGGGTCCTGACCCCCAGGATGCTGTGTGCTTTTGCTCGGGGAACCAGGGGATAAAGAAAACTCAATGAATTGAGAAAGTATAATTTGCTCAGGAGAAGTGCATTACATGATTTCTCTGAGAAAGACCAAAAACATTCCTTATGAATAGAGCCCAAAGACTTTGATTAAAATTGACTAGAATGAGTCCACTATACTTCTATTTAAAAATGAGAAGGCACTAATTCAGTCTAATGCAAAGATTAAACATGATTAAAATTTCTATAAGTTATCTAGATTTAAGAAAAATAAACGGCAGTGGCCATCAAAACATTGATAGCTATTGGGCAATGACTTCTGGTGTTTAATCAATGTTATTTTTTAATCATCCTTTTTCTTCCCCCTCCAAGTCTGCTTCTAACACGGCTCTCCATTTCATCAAGGTTGGTAAAATGTTTGGAAAGGAACAGATGTCAGAATGTGGGGATTGCCAGTAGCACTGATGGGAGCCAGTCATTTCTTTCCTGTCCAATGGCAGAAGGATGAAAAATAATCCAGACTGTATATAGGCATGTAAGATTTAGTGAAACATTAATGGCTATACAAAGTAAAACTATGCAAAGCCACCACCGTTTTTTCCCCCCAAAAGAGCACTAAGGGCAGTGCCTTTTTGATTTGTTTTTTATTGTATTTTATGTTGTGAGAAATTCAACGACAAACTGAAAGGTCCCCGTACTTTCAAACCCTCAAATATCTACACAAATACAGCTGATGATATTGATTAATGTTTATTAGCTCGTTCCAAATATACTTGCATCTTAGTCAATTCTGCCATTTAATAATTTTGCTAAATCTCAAAAATGGAGATGCAATCTTGCCTTTAAGAAGGCAGCCCTGCTAGTTATTTACAGATTGTAACATTTACATAAGAGTTTGGTTTAACAAGAGATATAAATATAGATAAAACCCTTAGGACTTCATTCTTTAAACTGCCCTCTAAAAATCTGCCCTGCAATTTGCAAACTGAATTTTGTGCAGACTATTCTTGGAAGCCTTTGTGAATTAGGGAGAACTAACTCAAAGCAAGGGCTGGCTAATCACAATTTTGCAAATTGTACGTAGCAATCATCCTCACATTGTGAAATTCAGATCTATAAAATGCTGATGTTTTAAAGTTGAAAAATAAATTAGCTCACTAGAACTATTTCGCCAAAAAAAAAAAAAAATCAGTCTGAGGCTTTACAACTAAATTATTTGTTTTTTAAAAAATTAAAAGATAGTCACATTGGTAGCAAATAATAAATAAAGGCAGAATATCATTTCCAGCATGTTCCTGTCACCGTCATCCCCGAGATGGAGAGGGCTCCCCGCTGGTGTCCCCAGCTTCAAGGCACCTCCTATAAATACTCACCTGCCTGTGACACATAGATTCCGAAACTCCCCAGAATACACGGGTGGCCGTGTGGGGACTTCTATTTTAAATGCTTCCAGTGCATTTGTCTACAAGCTGGAAAACCGCTCTCAGAAGGAAGGGATTAGTCAACATATTCTTTGATATGGTCATCTATTCACTTGCTAAAGCTGAGTCGCGACGGTCCAGCCAGAGAAGGTGCATTAGCACTGGTTTATTCCTTAAAACCAATGCTGCTCGGGTGACAAAAACTGTACTAATACTGAATAGAAAGGAAGAAAGGGCCCTGCCTCAAAGACAGTCCTCAAATCCAGTGTGTCTGAAACAAGTCACCCTGGGTGAAGAAAGCTAACCTCAGAGGAGGAGCTGACTTGCCCATGGCGAAGGGGACGCGGGGACCAGGGCTGCCGGTTCATTCGCAGGGAATATTCTAAAGGTCATCGCCCTAAGAGGCGAGCTGTGTGCAAAAGACACAGGCACATATGTGCACCCATTCACCCACACGCAACCCGGGTGTGCACACACACACACATGCGTACACGCACGTGCATATACTCTTCCTCTGCCAGCCCCAGGGCTCCGTGCTGCAACCTACACACATCATGGGAGGTGAGCCTGAAGGCTCAAGCTCATCAAATCCTCTTTCCTCCAACTTCAAGGGCTCTCCATGGACCTTGGCTCGAGTAGAATTTTGTGATATTTAGAGTTACTTGCAATAAGCCCATAGTTAAAAGCACTAATTCCCTTGCAAAGGCACCCGCCTGCCTAGCCATGGTCTGCATCATTTCATTGGCTCTCTTCAGACCTACGTCTGGCATGCTCGGTGCCTTCCTTTTTCTTGGTTGTTACATGAGGCAAAATAAATGCCACTGCTGTCTGATTTGCTTACTAGCCCACATCCATACATCATGAGCTTCTCGAGGGCTGTCAGAGCACAGCTCTGGGCACGCGGGAAGCCAGCAGCTGAGCCACAATGCTCTATCGTGATGCACCGCCACGAAGCTCAAGGGGCCCTGGGGAGGCTGGCAAAGATGGTTTTATCCTTCAAAAGTGACCAGAACATCCTCAGAAGAAGCAGGCCGGATGTCCCAACAGGTGTCTCACAGCGGCGATGGCCAGACACCGGCCCCCGCCCCCCAGAGGCGGCGCTGCTTCCCTCCAGGGATCAGCTGCTTGTTTAGCTCGCAGCTTAGGTGTTTTGTGTCACATTGCTTCTGGAAAGCAAATATTTATATTAGTAAATACCATCAAGGTATGATCTGCATTCAAGTGTTTTCTATAGGTAGCTGTTAGAAACAAGAAGAGAAATTGCTGCCTAAGTGGTAAAGAGGAATAACAAGCTGTGTGGGTGGCTAAGAAGAATGGAGGAAAAGCCGAAAAATGTTACCTTTCCACTCTTAATTCTGAATGTTGACTCAACACACAGTTACAAGGTAAACTTCCAAAGGCAGTGGTCAAGGCGCATGGAAACTCAGTCCACTGTCCTCTAGCAAGAGGAGCAGAGGATGCACCCCAGTCTGGCTGCCGGCGGCCTGGAAGCTTGGGTTCAGAAACACATTCCCCAAGGAGTTCCCTGGTGGCTCCGTGGGTTAAAGATCAGAGACTTTGCTATCACTGCTTGGCTCCAGTCACTGCTGTGTGGGTTTGATCCCTAGCCTGGGAACTTCTGCATGATACAGGCACAGTCAAACCCACTCCCCACATTCCCCAAGCTTCCCAGAGTGCAGACCCCTGGTGGGGATGAGGTGGAGGCAGAGGCACCTGATTCCTGGGTGCTGGGCTCTCAGCCGGGCCATCACCACATAGGGACATATGGGCACAGGTGCAGGACCCAGGGCCGAAGAGAAATGTCACCTGCTGTGTATCTGGTCTGGTCTCAGAGGCAAGAGGCTCTCCTAACACCTGTTGGGGGTGGGGGTGTGGGGTTGAGACCCCGCACAGTGAGGATCAAGTCCCAGCTCAGACGCGAGCTGGCTGGGAAACCTCAGGCAAGACCACTGCCCCACTCCTCGGTGTCCTGGTGTCAAATGAGAAAAATGACACCCATCTTCTGGTACAGGAGGGAGCTAGGCCCCTGGAGAGGACCAGGGGTCGATGTATGGTGGCTACCTTCTCTGTGGGATGGCTACAGTTGTCTTTGGTTTTTTGCTTTTTTTTTTTTTTTTTTTTTTTTAAGGGCCGCACCTGCAGCATATGGAAGTTCCCAGGCTAGGGGTCAAATCAGAGCTACAGCTGCCAGCCTATACCACAGCCACAGCAGCATGAGATCCGAGCCAGCTCTGTGACCTACACCACAGCTCATGGCAACCCCAGATTCTTAACCCGCTGAGCGGAGGCCAGGGATCAAACCCGCATCCTCATGGATACTAGTTGGGTTTGTTACCACTGAGCCACAAGGGGAATTCCTGGAGTTGTTTTCAACAGTAGTATTTATTTTTCAAAATTAAGTCCTCTAGCTATAGACTATAAGTGTTTGGGCATCTTAAAGACAATGGGGACTAACCCTCACAACTAAGGGGGTGAAGCAGCCTCACCCAGAACCTCATTCTCCCAGCCCAGGCTTTGCCCAATGCGATGCTCTGCTTTTTCTGAGTGACATCCTTGTCCTGGCACCCTCAGCCTCCCCAGGGTCCACATCCAGGCTGAGCAGGGCCGCCTCCTAGGTGCCAGGCAGGGTCAGAAAGCTGACATCTGAAGAGGAACCATAGCCAATCAGCAGAGGATTCAGAGACCCAGAACGGCAAAGGATGGAGTGGATATACATGAGAACTAAGCCCCAGAAACCATCTCTGGACCTTTCCAAATTTCTCCAACACATACCCAGATGCCTCCCCAGAATGAGGAACCTCTGCAACATAAAAGGATGATCATACCTCACTCACTCATGCCCAGACTACTGCATGATAGCTGGTCTCTGTGGCCTTGGTCTGCCCCACCCCATCCATCCTGAGTGTGCTGCCACAGTAGTCTTCCTAAACCTTGGCTCCGATTATGTCCCTTCCCTTATACTAAAGCAGTCTAAGAAAATATTTAAAATACATGCAACAAAGGGTTAATGTCCAACATATGTAAAGAGCTCTTAAAAATCAATGACAAAAAAAGAAAATGAGAACTCTATTAACCAGCAATTTATAAAACACATAGGAGTGGCCAATACACATATGCAAAGATAGTTGCAGTATTAATGAGGAAAACAAAACAAACGATATGGTTTTCACATTTCATAGCAGTAATCATTTAACAGGACGCTAATATTCAGTATTAGTGAGGTTTGGTGATATGGGTACTGTGCATACAATATTGGTAGATGGGGATAAAATGTACACATACAGCATCCCTTTGAAGGGCAACTTGGTGGTGTCTATCTGAGAATTAAATACACATACCTGTGGCCAGAAATACTACTTCTAGAAATCCAGTCTACAGAAATACTCAGACTTGTTCACAAAGATACACATGCAGCCATGTTCGCTGGCACACTGTAACTATAACATAGAAAGGAAAAATGAAAATTGCCTTAATAGCCATCAACAGGTACATGGTTTCACAAATACGGATATGCTATATCATAGAGAATTATACAGAAGTTAAGAATTGTATACTCCTTCCCTCATGTTTTGATCTGCAAACAATACTGCTAGTTTAAAAAAAGAAAAAGGAAAAGATGGAGTTCCCGTCGTGGCACAGCGGTTAACGAATCCAACTAGGAACCATGAGGTTGTGAGTTCGATCCCTGCCCTTGCTCAGTGGGTTAAGGATCCAGCGTTGCCGTGAGCTGTGGTGTAGGTTGCAGACGCGGCTCGGATCCCACGTTGCTGTGGCTGTGGTGTAGGCCGGCGGCTACAGCTCTGATTCGACCCCTAGCCTGGGAACCTCCATATGCCGCGGGAGCAGCCCCAGAAAAGCCAAAAAGCCAAACAAAAAAGAAAAAAGAAAAAGGAAGCCTCAGAGCAATTGTGCAGTGTGGTCTAATTATGTAGGAGGAAATATGTGTGGTATTCTTTCCTTATGTGAGTATTCACCGTACAGATGATGTAAATATATAATAAACAGTCTGGCAGAGTGCAGAGCAAAACTCATAACAGGGGTTCTTCTCCCACGAAGGAAGGATTGGGGAGTGGGGTTGAAAGGGAGCTTTTGGGTTTGACATCGCAGACTTTGCTACTGCTTGAACCCTAATGGTGAACACACAGGATTTCTGTAATTAACCAAGGTCAACTACATTCCAATGAATATGAATTCAAATTCAAAACCTCCGGGCTACCCCGGTGCCTCCAGGACAAAGACCAGAGTCCTTGGCTGGCACTCACCACACTTCCCACCAAATCAGACGCGGCTCCAAAGGGCCCACTCTCAAGTCCTCCCTTTTCTTCCCTCTGCTTGTAAAAATTCAGACTCATCCTTTAAGCTCACCTCCTTCGGGAAGCCTTCCCTGACTACTTCAGCCCACAGTGACCACCCCCCCATCCCTGTTACCAATTCCATCACATTCCATAGCCCCTGACAACCCATCACTTCCTGTCTGAGGTTGACTCATCCCAGACCATCCACTCCCTGACAGAAAAGCCAGGCTCATTATTCTCCCTTCAACACATTTTTGTTGTTGTTGTTGTTGTCTTTTTGCCTTCTCTAGGGCTGCTCCCGTGGCATATGGAGGTTCCCAGGCTAGGGGTCGAATCAGAGCTATCCCCGCCTACACCACAGCCACAGCAATGTGGGATCTGAACCACATCTGCAACCTACACCACAGTTCACGGCAATGCTGGATCCTTAACCCACTGAGCGAGGCCTGCAACGTCATGGTTCCTAGTCAGATTCGTTAACCACTGAGCCACGACAGGAACTCCAACACATATTTTCTGAGCACTTACTATGGGTTTTAGATGCTAAAAACAGCAGAGGATAAAAGGCACAAGGTTCTTGCCCTCAAGGAGCTCAGGTTTTGTTAAATAAGAGGAACTAGAAAAGTGCCAAGGGAACAGAAAACAGCAGGAGGAGGACTGGGTGGGTGGAAAGGCTTCTTTGAAAGGCACCCCCTAGGCCAAGGCTGGCAGGTAAAGAGCCAGGTAAGAAATAGCAGGAATGGTGAGCAGGTAGACGAGCCTTGCCTCCTCCACTGGGCTGTGGCCAGAGCTGGGCACACTGCTGGCGATGGGGGACCATCTGGATGAACAAACAAGCCAACTGCCTGTCCCAGATGGCAGAGACTCCACCCCAAAACAGGCAGGGAGTGGGCATGGTCAGGGTATACCTGGGTGCCCAGCCTGTGGCTGCCCCTTGCTCACTCCCTCGGACACAGCCCTCCTTTCAGAAGGAGTAAAGGCCATGCAGACCACCTAACCCACACCCTGGGTACATGGGGGGTGGCTGCTGAGGTGCCAGGGAGCCTGCGACAGAGCCCTCCACCCAGGCCCCAGCGGCAAGCTACTTAGGTCAAAATGAAAGGTAACCCCAAGAAAATGAGTTTAGCCCTGGAGCTCTGCCCCCAGAGCTGGCCTGGGCCTGCAAGTCTCTCTGGGTATGGGTCACTGCCTTTCAAAGGGGGCTTCTGAAAACAGAACCCCTCGAGGTGTGAGGCATCGGCAGGTGGGATCTGAGAGCACAGCTCCAATAGAACCTCCCGAGAACCCTCCGGCAGGGCAAGAGTCCTGGAACCAGGGCCTCGGGAGGCACCACTCAGGGGACCACTGTGGACACCACGGCCTTGGCCCATGGCCCCCCTGGTCACGTGGTCCACAGCCCGCCCGAGACTCCATCCCATGAGGACACCACACAGGGACACGGGGACCCTCAGCTCAGTCCACTGCCCTCCCACAGAGAGCCAGGGTGCCCACGCCATCACTCTGTTGTCCTCTGCACCGTAAGAGGGCAGGACCCTCTGCCAACCTGGAGTCTAGGAAGGTCCTGTGGACCCCCGGGAGAAGAGGAAGTGTGTGCTCCTAAGCCCGTCCTAAGCAAGATGAGATGCCCCCAGATGAGAGGGTTTGAAACAAATAATTGGGGTTGACATTTCCAAACACGCATCCACGTGTCACCATGGGCCACACTGGACCTTCGCTGGACTTCCTCACCCCTGTGTCCTGGCACTGCTTTGCAATCTAAAGCACAGGAGCCAGCAAGTGCGGGAAAGGGCCACCTCTTCTCAGTGCTCCAGCCTCCAGCGATTTAGTTTGGCCCCATGAGAAGGCCTTTAGGGTGAGGGTCTCGGACTTCACCTACTGGTTTCCTTAAAGCGGGGGCCACCCGCAGGTAGGATGGTGAAGCCTGGTCCAGGAGTCAGGAGCTCCACAGCCAGCAGCCACATCCAGAAAGACCTTCATGAGGTCATGCTTGGCCGAGGCTCCCCAGGGATGCTGGAATCCACCGCCTGGGTGGACAGACCTTGAGACCCTTAATCCTGCTACATGCCCAGTCCTCATAGGCCCCACGTCCAACGCGGACCCCTGGCATCAGGGTGAGAGTGTCCATGAGGGGCCATGGGGAGCATACCCCAGAGATGGAGGAAGCGAAGGCACTGCCCATAGAAGGCATGGAATGGATGAGCATCTCCCTGGCCCCTGGGAAAGAAGGCTGTGTGTGGCCAGGCTGGGGTTCCAACCCACCCACCCCCCTGGCCAGGAGGAGGAAACAGAGAGAGGGAGATGGGCCAAGAGTGCTGAGCAGAAGTCAGTCACCCTATTGCATTGCCTTGGGGTCCTTCCTTCCCACTCAAAGGAGGCCCAGAGGGGCCAGGTCGGCTGAGGGAGAGGTGTCCGGACAGCTCTCCGGATGAGGCAGGTGGATAGCAAAGTACTTGGAAGCTGCCCGCTGCTCCCTGGCCTCACCTGATCTCCATCTAGGCCTCCGGGGCTGCAGAGGCTGTTGCCCCTGCAAGGCGAGGTCCCCACGAGTCCCCGCAGCCCATCCCCTCGCTAAGCCACCTCTGAGACCCTGGGATGACCTGGACATGCTCTGTTGGTGTCTACACTACTCAGGTGCCCTAAGCACCTGCTTTCCTGCTTGAAAGAAGGATGTGGAGAGGTCTGGCCTTTGACAGGGAAGAGAAAGGTCTGGAAGGTGTGGCCTTTGTTTATCCCCGGGGACAGGAGAAGACTTGGGCCTCTAAGGGGCAGGGCAAGGGTTACCATCCCCATGTCACCAAGAAGGAAACAGCCCAGCCAGGGAGGTGACTTCCTCGGTCCCAGGGGTGTCAGGGATGGACCCTAGGCTCCAGGATCTGAGGATGTGTCTACTGGGAGTTGGGGTCTCACCAAACACCTGCTGTCATGGAGCAGGCCCGGCACACACCCTCCCTGCAGCTTCATTACATGGAGGGTCTCTCTCAGGTGGAAAAGGGGGGATCATTCAAAGACAGAAACATTTTTGACATTTTCGCTTTGAGTTTTTTATTTTAAACTAGTGTCACACCAAAAGAAAATCAGCCCTCTTCCAGAAATTCCACGGTTCTCACCTAACCAAGGGGGGAAAATAATAATCCCAAGGAAATTTAGAAGATTGTTTCAGTGGGGGCTTTGGACAGCCACCTGCCAGGCCTAAAATGTTTCATGAGTCGCAGGCAGGGAGGGTGGAGGAAAGGAGCCTGAGGAGCCAGAACCAGCCTTTCATTCACCAAGACAAGCTTTCTCTCAAAAGCCGGGACAGGCCTGCTCTGCCCTTCCAGCCTCTGCCAGCATCGTGATCAGACCCTCCTGCCCCTGGTCAGGGTCACACACATGTCCCGGTCGCCCCCGCCACCAGGGCTCATCCTCTCTCAGATGCCTCCTTTTGCCACCTGCATAATAGAAAAAGCAAACTAGGCAGGTGTTCAAAAGCGTGGA